>NC_081180.1:154653358-154953358 GCF_029867415.1 Vicia villosa
GAAGATATTTTATCAAACTAGTAGCAGTTTCCACGAGAAAATGAATGATTCAATATGAGTACGAGAAATTGAAAAAGACACGTTGATCTGGTGGGAGAGAGCGTAGAGTACAGACAAAGAAAAAGAAGAGAGAGAGAATCTAGAAGGAAAAAAAAAAGTAATAATTCTACTAGTAGTACACCAATTTAAAGCAAACAAAAGCATTGATTGATGGACGCACAAAACAAACTGCACCAGACAGGTGGGGTCCACACTGCCCTTTCCTTTCATTTCATTTCTCTCTTCTCCTCCTCCTTCATCTTCACTATTCTCACCTAACAACCATTTATTACTCTCTTCAAATTCAGACACCCTTTGTCATTTCTTGTTTAAATTCTTCCAAAAATCTGATTTTTTTGTAGCCCAGTTGGTTTGATTTTGGTGGGTCGATCGATGTCTACGGTTTCTAAAGATGATAACTTGGCTCTTTCTTCTGAGGATTCTTCTAGTCCGGATGAGTCTGAGCTTGAATTGGGTCTTGGCTTGAGTCTTTCTCATCCTGGTGCAAAGTCACACCAGTATCATCAGCAGCAGAATGGTAACTATGCTAGGATTTTTACTGCTAAGGATTTTTCTTCTTCTTCACCTTCCTCTGCTGGAACTAAGAGACCTGCTGATTCTCTTGATGCTACCAACCGTCCCAGGTTTATTACCATCTTAATTTTCATATATGTTACATAATCATTTGGTTTTAGTTTTGTTGTTGTTGCTAATTCATGAAATTGTGGATCACATGGTGTTACTTTTTAGGAATTTCAATTCAATAGGCTAGAATAGGTTGTGTTGTTTACAGACTTAACGAGTTAAGGGGTTAAGAAAACCTAATTGATTTTATTTGATCGGTTTTAAGAACTGGTTTTGTTTCTGTATTGATGCAATCTTAAAGAGAGTTTAGTTTATTGTAACTGTGAAGAGGAATGGTAGTAGTATTTTCAGAAGCTATGTAGCTTTGCCGCAGTTTAAAAGGAAAAACAAATAGAGGTTTAATTTAACCACAATTTAAGCGTGACAAAGAGTGACAATATTAATGAGGCTCTATTTAACCATAGTATAACTATAACAAATTTTGGGGACCCTGTGTTGTAGACTTGTAGTCTGCCTTGCACGTACTTAAAGATTGATTCTAGATGATCTAGACATATTTGGTTGCATACATGTGTGATTAATTCACACCATTAATTCTCAAGGTTAGAATATTGATATCCGAAGAGCAATTATGGTGTAATTTTTCATGAATTTAACTGAACTTACATGGTAGTTGATTCTTGATTGATTGATTGATTATTGATCCAGTTTCTTTGATTAATATACAATCTGAAGATTTTGCAAACGCATAATTAAGATTTTGTTTACAAATAGATTCAGCTACTGATGGTTTTGACATTTGTTTTGTGATTGAATTTACTAAGCAGTCAAGTAGTTGGATGGCCTCCCCTTCGAACATACCGAGTGAATAGCTTTAACGCCAACGTGAAATCAACTGAAGCATTCAACTCTGTGGCTGAGAAGAGCAAAAACAACAATACTGTGGCAAGGAAGAGTACTGACAACGGAAAGGAGGATAGTAACGTTAATGTCAAAGATAAAAGAAACCTCAAGAGTTCCCCGTTTGTCAAAGTAAACATGGATGGAATACCAATTGGAAGAAAGGTTGATTTGAGCGCTCACAGCTCCTACGAAACATTGGTAGAGACATTGGAGGACATGTTTGATGAATCATCCACAGGCGTCACTTGCAAAGGTATTATTGTCTGTATATCATATTTCTATTTGGAACAAACATTTTTTATTTTCGTCTTTGATATGTTCTATTACTTTTTCCCCTAACGGTATTGCCATCATGGTCAATAGGATCAAATGGTGAGGATCAGAACATGACTATCAGAGGAGAAAAGCTTTCGATACTGTTGGATGGTTCTTCCAAGTTTGTACTCACTTATGAAGACAAGGAAGGAGATTGGATGCTTGTTGGAGATGTTCCTTGGAGGTAAGTAGACTACTAGTATTCTATTATTTTTGTGATTTAAGACCGAATGTATATTCTGTTTTCTCTGCTTATTAATCTTTCTCATTCAAATCACGCTCAGAATGTTCGTTAGTTCCGTGAAGAGGCTAAGAATCATGAGGACATCCGAGGCTAATGGACTTGGTAAGAAAATTCATTCTTTTACCTAACACAGCTTAACTCACTCTAATACATTTTTATTTTCGCTAATTCGATTTCTTCTTTTGCAGCACCAAGATTGGAAGAAAAGAGCAGCAGACCGAAAAGCAAGCCGAAATAGATATTGTTTTCATGGTTAAGGATAAGAACTCACTTATCCACCTTATATGTAACACAGATAGAAGGAGGAGGAAAAACAAAAACAAAAAGCAAAAAAAGTAATGAAGTACAGCAAGTAAATGGATTTTGAGATTCAAATGATAAATCTCGCGTGTTTTTTTTTTTGGTTTCGGCTTTCTGGATTCAGTTTTTGTTTGTTTAACTTGACATATCTGTCACTGCCTCTATAAAATCATCACTTGGATGATGCAGGCATCATAAATTTTAATGTAATACTACTAATCATACAAATCAGAGTGTTTCTGAATGTTGTGTAAATGTTTTTCTTCAATCTTGTGGTTCAGAACTTAAAGTACACAATCTTATGGCAAAAAAATTGCATAAAAATTTGTTGAATTGTGATTTTTTGGCTTAAATATATGCCGCCGCATCGAATTCATGAAACACTCAAACAATGGTTTGCAAAAACTAATCCATCATGATATACATATTTTGAGAGCAAGTGTAAGCCACTAAATTGATTACAAAATTACAGGAAATTAACAAAATTACAGATCTAATAACAAAGGAGGATTTCGGTTGCTTACTGTCTTGGAAAAACTCGAATTTCGGTTCCTACAGAAGGTCATTAACTGGTGAAGTTCTAATTACTGGCATCTCTCTGTTAGCAGTTAATGTATCATTGTTCTTACCACTTTTTCTCCTTGGTTTTGCCTCTCCTAGCATCATTATAACATCTCTCATGGAGGGTCTGTCCTTAGGTAGCTTAGCAGTGCAGAGAAGTGCTATTCTGAGAACTAAAAGCATCTCTTCTTGAACATGTTTACAGTTTCCTACACTTGGGTCTAATGCTTCTTCTGGTGAATTTTTGTCTATCTTTGTTCTAATCCACCCTACAATGTCGATAGATTCTCCGAAATCCGGATCTATCGGCCGCTTTCCTGTTATCAGCTCCAACAGAACTATTCCAAAGCTGTAAATGTCAATCTTTTCATCTACCTTCAAGGAGTATCCATATTCTGCCAAATTGTAAAGCATTGAAATGGTTAAATCTTGTAAATAGAACAGTGAAGAAACATTTACCCGACGAAAATGAAGATATGCGAAACTAGTCAATAGCTTGTAAAGCATATGTATGAAGTAGTAACTTACCAGGAGCAATGTATCCATAGGATCCAGCAATCATGGAGACTGTTTCATTCTTCCGAATCATCATCTTGGCTAATCCGAAATCTGCTATCCTCGCCTCAAGATTTGCGTCGAGCAGTATGTTATTCGACTTGATGTCTCGATGAATAACAGGTGGATGACAGTCATGATGAAGATAAGCGAGTCCTTGTGCGATTCCCAGTGCTATGTTATACCGGGAAACCCAGTCAACAAGCAATCTTGCAGCTTGTTTACCATGCAAGGCATCTCCAAGGTTTCCATTCACCATAAATTCATAAACTATCATCAAATCTGTGTCATTATAAAGAAAACCTAGTAGTCTAACAATATTTCTATGCCTTAGCCTCCCTAGAAGATTCACCTCTCCAACAAGATCGTCGCTACTACTTCCTACCTCGATATCTGATTCTGATCTCCACAGTTTTTTGACAGCCACAGCTGTACTTGATTGTGGTATCTCGGCCTTATAAACAACGCCGGTTCCTCCCATGCCTATCACGTTTGATTCTTTGATGCAGGATAGGATATCGGTACTCGTAAAATCAAGTCTCTGAAATGCCATCAATCTCCATGGCCACCCTTTGCCACCTCTATAAAATCTTCCATGGAAGCACAATCCTTCGGTGTACCACTTCGTGTATATAGATCTTGCTACCAAAGCAGCAACTCCAATGGCTAAGATTGAAGATATTCCAACTATCCATCCTACAATAACGCGCTTTGCGTGCGAGCTTCCGTGCCTTAATGAGTATGCCGAGGTTTTTCCACATGGAGGGAAGAAACCACCACATAGGCCAGCATTTCCCACAAGATCATTTGGATTAATTGCTTTTAGCATGCCGTTTTCCGGGACAGGACCTTGTAGCTTGTTGTATGAGACATTGAATGTTTCCAGAGCTGGAGATATGCCAAAGCTACCAGGTATTTGACCAGTTAGAGAGTTGTTAGCAAGATCAAGAATAGACAATGTAGGCATGCTTGCTACTGCTTCTGGGATGCCACCGGTCAATCGGTTATTCTGTAGGCTCAATTTCACCAATTTCTGACATGAAGCAATGCTTTCTGGAATGGTCCCAGAAAAAAAGTTTGATGAGAGATCAAGGACTCCGAGTGAAGGACAGTCCTGGAATTGATCTGGAATCTCACCTTCCAGGTTGTTTTCGGAGACCATGAACGTTTGCAGATTTGGAATGGAAATAACAGTCGAAGGAATGGAAGAGCTGAGGTTGTTTCTGGAGAAATCAATGAAAGAAAGAGATGTCGAAGAAGCAATGTCGTTCGGAATTCCACCGGTGAGACTATTGTTAGCCAATTCTAGTCTCTGAAGCTTCCCAAGCTTACCAAAACCAACAGGGATTGTACCAGAAAGAAAGTTGTTTTGAATCCGAACGCGAACGAGCGAGGGACATTTTGATAGGCTTGTTGGAATTGGACCCTTGAAGGCATTGTTGAAAAGTATAAGCTTGGTGAGATTTCCCTTAGTGCAAAGGGTTTCTGGAATTTCGCCAGAAAGTGAATTGGACGAAACGTCCAACCACTGCAATGGCGAATTCTTGCCGAGGTCACTAGGCAATGGCCCCGAGAAGGAGTTGTTCCATAGCTCAAGCACCTCTAGTTGAGGCAAATCTCCAAGGCCAGCAGGTACAGGACCAGATAGCTTGTTCCTCATGACATTCAGAAGCTGCAAGTTCTTCAGCCGACTAATCTCGTCCGGAATGTTTCCAGATAACATGTTATCTGAGAGATCCAACAGCATCAATGAAGTCATGTTTCCAATAGTTGGTGGAATTTTTCCTTCAAAACTGTTCTTGTATAAGAAAACTGTGTTCAATAACTTGAGCTTTCCCAACTCAGCAGGAATTTCACCACTAAAATTGCCTTCTGCTAAATCAAGATACTTCAGCTTGGTTAAATTTCCAAACTCTTTTGGAATACCGCCTTCAAATTCGTTATAACCAATGATCATAGACTCCAGCGACGAAAGCTTTCCAATCTCAACCGGGATTTTCCCGGTGAGATTATTTCCTGATAGACCAAGGAACTTCAACTTACTCAAGTTACATAAGGACTTAGGAATAGAACCTTCAAAGAAACTTCCCCTTAGATCAAGTATCTCCAAGGAAGAGACATTCCCAAGGTCCTCAGGAAGAAAACCTGAGAAATTGTTGCTCGATGCATTCAGCGTGACAAGTCCCAACGCCTTTCCAAGGCCTAACGGAAAGTCCCCGGTGAAGAAATTCTGGCTTACGTCGAGACTCTTGAGTGAAGTAAGATTGGTTATGTGTTTAGACAGTAATGACTCAAATCCATTGCAGCACAAGTTTAAAAAAGTTAGACTTTTCAAACTTTGTATCTCATTGGAAACACTTCCACTAAGATTCATGTGTGAGAGATTAAGCTTCTCTACAGCTCCGGCCGAGTTGCATTCGACACCTGTCCAGTTACAATGAGCTTGAGCTGCACCTGTAACCTTCCAGTCATGAAAACTATTCAATGGATCAATGAGACCTGCTTTGACAGAAAGTAATGCAGATGCTTCATTGTTTTCTGCAGCAGAAAAGCTAGAATGGAAACAGAAAATGCAACAGATGAATAATAAGAAGAAAAACTGATTTTTCAACTGCATCTTGTTGTTATTGTTGTTCTGATTGATCAGTGTTTTAGTTTTCCATCATTTGAATTCTCTAATGAAGACATTGGTGTTGTAGAAAGTTGACATGACACTGACAGAGAGTGATCTATCTCCTGTTTGTGATAAGGAATTGGGAAGTGTGGAAGTACAAAGGAGGTTTTATGGATATTAATAAGGTTGGGTTAGTTATAAAGCATTGATTAGTTTTGGTGATTTGTTTAAGGTTTGTCAGGTTTTATGGATTGGTATTTGTTAGCAGATAATAATGTTGATAATTGACAGGGAAGGTTTGGAATTATTAGAAGTTTCTCCGACATAAAACATGGGAGAGAATGTGACCCTTCATGACATTTAGTTCTTGCTTCTTCTTTTGTGTGTTATCCTTGTCAACTTGAATAAGGAATAGAGATGTACTTTTTTATCTTTTATTAAAACCAAATGCTTTCTCTCATATTTGTTTACTATGGATCCTTTTTTACAGCACTAGCAAAGTCTTAAGAATGTGTAGAGAGAGCTATTTTAGGACTAGACATCTGGAACGTTGATATAAATGATGGATGATTCAATAGCGGAAATCTGATAACAGGTTTAATAAACTAAGGAATTATAAAACAAAAGAAAATGGGTGCAAAGTGGTGAAGTTAATCAATGATGGCATGATGAGACTATATGATCCCACCAACTGCCACTTCTTTCATATCAAAATTGATTACTTTTTGTTTTTACATCTTTTCTCTCTTACAATATTCACATGCAAGCATGTGGAGTGTTGGATTTAGGTAAAGTGATAGATAACACATTACTACTACCGTTTCAATTGCCCTATAACACATATGCCACATATTCATCTATCCATAGTACTAACTAAACCATATGGAAGACATGTGAAATAGCAGCTTCCCAGTGAAGTGCATTAATATAATATATTTCAAAAATAATGAAATGGCCATCATGAAACTCAATTATTTGATGGCTGTTATATTCTTCCTTATAGTTATACTTTTTTTTTTTTTGGTTCATTATGGGAATCCAAAGGGGTGATATATTGGGAAAAAATAATATGAAAATTTTGCTTATGTGGATTCACATGGGTTACATGCCAAGCAGAACTGAAACCAGCCTTTCAGTATTGTTTAAAAAATAAAAAGAAATGTAAATCTCATATTATTATAATTATAATTATTGTTACATACAGCAAAGAGATGCTAAAACGGGATCAAGGTGTTCCTAATTGCACATGTACATGACATGTATAGAATGTAGTGTTTAATGTAGATTTTTCAATAATTCTTTTCCTCTTTTCCCCTCTCATGTCACTCCCCTTTATCAAAACCTTGTTGTTTGATCAGTTTGGGTTTACAAAGATTCATATAAAAGCAATTGAGATAGGTTATCAAGTCACCATACTTTAAAATGAGAGAAATGTGTATTTTTTTGGGTAGGATTTGCTACAAACATGTCACCCTTAAATGATTTATTCTTGAAGAGTTGTGTATCTGTCTGGTTTCTTGAGTTGGGTCCTGAAGCAAGCAAGAGTGAACCGGATCCAATGGAGTCCGCCACAGTCAAACGATCTACTCAAAAGAATGTGACCGAACTAAAATAGTTAATAGGCTATAATGGGTATATCGACTCAAATCTGGTATAAGACAGTATCATATTGAGATATGATTGGGGGCACATTTATAGTTGATAAGAGGATATCATAATTAAGGATTCAAGACAATCAATTCTGATTCCCAAGCATCATTAAGAGGTCATACCAATTAATCTATCACATTAAACAGACTCTGATGGATTTTTATCTGAGGTGAGTCAGAACTACTGTATAAAGAGAAGAGCGCTTGAGAAACCTTCATTCACAATTCATTAGTTTATTTGATTGTGGTTTATTGATCCTCACTGGTAGATTTATTTATCTTTACGAGTATATTTGGAACGCGCTTTGGCCCTTTGTAAAACTGAACTAGGTCAACATGTCACCTCCAATGACAGTCCGGACCTATCTCATGATAACAAATGCCACCACCAATAGCAGCAACAACAACAACAACAACAATGACCAATGCTAACTACTATCGCTGACTTACATCGCCATAACGAAGCCTTACAGGATAGCGTTCATGATTTGCAACAGCAACACCACACAAAGTCGGAGGTGATCGAGGACTAGGGGTCTACAGATCCTTAGCCACTCGCAACAGAAACTTGGGAAGCTTAGATTCTCAAAAATTTTAAACCACCATTGATAATGTCGTTTGATGGCAAGAGTGATCCCTAGAAGCATGTTATTGCCATCACCACCCAAATGAATATCACTGGAGTAGATGACTCATTGAATTGCAAGTTAATGGTTAAAATATTCAAGGAGGCCGTCGTGATATGGTACATGAGACTGCCACGTTTCACAGTGACAACCTACCATGATCAGGCAAGAAAGATGGTTCATCACTTTTTGGCCAGCAAACACCAAAAGGTTTCCACTGTGAGCCTATTCAATGTTTGACAAGGCTACTCCGAATCTTTGCGTGAATATTTGGCCAGATTTAATGAAGAGACCATAAAGGTAATCAACCCAAATCATGAGATGTTTGTTGGAGCTTTCTAGAATGACTTAAAGGCTAGACACTTCAAATACTTAGTCCAGAAGTCATACAAATTGATGGAGGAAGTTGTGGCAAGATCATAATGTTATACCAAGAGAGAGGAACACAATGCTGAAAAAAGAACCTATGATGTAGAGAGAGAGAGAGAGTGGGAGACATAGGTGGAGTAAAATCTAATGTACAGGGCCAGTATAGGAATCAAAATATCATACCAATTCAAGAAAATGTTGCATTCAAGTCCGCCATAAGACCTTTGGAGCATTTCACTCTGTTGAACACTAGAAGAGAACAAATCCTCCAAGATGTATACCACACTAAGGTCATTCCCGAGCCTCTCACCCTCATGGGAGATGTAATATGGAACTAGTTAGGAACATAGTACAAGTATCATAGGGTACGTGGCCACCATACAGACGATTTCCACCACCTGAAGCAGGAAGTAGAAATGTTAATCCAAAAGGATTTCCTGCAGAGATACATGCGAGAAAACTCCTTGAACCCGACCAAAAAGTTGTCGTCTAGGAGGACAGATCAACAGAAGAAATCTTCATCTAGAAGAATTCAAAGTAGGGGAAGAAGGCAGTAACCTTCCCCTACCACTCACACTTTGAATGTGATTGAGCAAGGTTTCGCAAGGGGTGGGGCGACTAGATCATCAAGAAAGAAATATACACGTCAGGTAATGCACATTGCTAGTATCCCTCCAACTAAAAGAACTAACTCCTCACCAAAAATCAGTTTTTTTTGGCAAAGACACAAATGAGGTTTTACCAAAACAGTCTTGGGAGACCCTGGGAGCTCAGTTGAGTTCCTTTACTTGGATGCATTCGAAGGTTTAAAAATAGATCCTGAATAGTTGCTCCTTTTTAGGGGTTATCTAGTTGGCTTTTCGAGAGAGTAAGTGCAAGTCTCAGGATATGTCTCGATGTTAAGAACCTTTAGAGGAGGAAAAATTCCAAGGTCATAGTAGTCAGATAATTGATGGTGAATGCATCATTCCTCATATAATGCCATCTTCAAAGAGCCCGCACTTAACGCCTTAAGGGTTGTCTCTTCTAACTTATTCTTGACAATGAAGTATCCCCTAAACATTAGGTGGGTCGGCATGATTAAAGGAGACCGAGAAGTTGCGAAGAAGTGTTATTGGGATAGCTTAAGTTTCTAGAGAATAGGGTAGGATACATATTCACACATCGCCCACAAGGTCAACTACATTGGTTTAGACCCCAAGGCCGATTCCCTAAAAGATCGGATTTAAAGATTTAAAGACTATACAAATAGGTTCTCAAAACCATCAAACCACTTAGATCAAAACATCATTAGCCAAAGAGGTAGAGTTCAACACTATCTAGTTGTTCTAAAAGAACATAAATCAATTTGCGCCTAGAATAGATCCCAACACAGTGTGCCAATATCTTGATATTAAATTCGTTTTTAAATCCATTACCTAGAGGAAATGCAAAGAAGGTGAAGCCAAGATATTTGGTATCTACTAAGAGGTAAACAAGTTGAAAGATGTTGGATTTCTAAAGGAGATTAAATACCTGGCATGGTTGGATATCATAATGACAATGAAGAAGATATCAAATAGGGAGCATATATGTATGTACTTTATTGACCTCAATCAAGCGTGTCCCAAGGATCCCTATTTGTCGCAGAGTATTTATAGTTTGATTAACGAGGCCTCAAGTTTCTGTATCTTGAGTTTCATATATCTACTTTGGATATAACCTAATAAGGATGAACTTAATTGATGCTCAAAAAATTGTATTCATGATCAATCACAACAACTATTATTACAATGTCTATCCATTTAATTTGAAGAAGTCGAGGTGACCTATTAAAGTTTGATGAACATTGTTTTCTCAGAACACACAAGTCAGAACTTAGAAGTTATATTAATGACACTATAGTCAAGACCCCCAACCAAGGGAATCATATTGATGATCTAAGAGAGACTCTAGAATTTGTGAGAAGGTATAATATGCTCTCAAACCCTAACAAATTATCATTTAGGGTACAAGTCTAAAAGTTCATGTGATTCATGTTAACCAAGAGAGGAATCAAGGCAAATTTAGACAAATGTCAAACGGTCAATAACATGAGAAGTTTGACCTCTATAAAAGAGGTTCAATAGTTCTCTAATAGGATAACATTATTATCTTATTTCCTGTCATGCTCGAGTGACAAATCTATTTACTTCTTTGCGGCACTAAGGAAAACATATAAGTTTCAATAGACATCAGAATGTGATAAGGTATTTCAAGATATGAAGAATATTTTAGTAGCCCCGCCGATGCTTACCCACCCTAAACAGGGGAACCCTCACTACTATGAAAAACACCTTTTACCTCAGCTAGAAATGAGGTTTAACCTCAGCTTCTTAAGCGAGGTAATGAAAGACATTATAAAAAGTGCACAATTTTCCCCTTTGTTGTTATAACACTGAGGGAAAAGTCATAATGGTCATGGGTTTGATCCCTATTGACAACATTTTATTTATAGCACCCCTTTTCCCCTCAATTATACTTATCACCGAGGTAATGGACTTAGTCTAACTACCTCATTTTAGTAACATAAAAGAGTGGAAAAGTCTTGTCATTAAATTTTGTCTTCTATATTTTCATTTTAACCTGTATTATTTTAAATAGAACATAAATTGCCCATTTCTGAAACAGAAACATTCGTATGTACCAACAAAATTTATTGTTTACCCCAATTGCAAAGTCAAAACGACACACACTTTCTCTTTTTACAACAAAACTAAAATTAATTATTAACAAACAAAAGCAAAAACCAAAATGAAAATTCTTGAACGGCTATCGAAAAATTTTCTTCTGTGAATTTTGTAACCAAGCATTAAGCACCTATAATTTGAACCACATTTGAAATCAATTATGATAATCAACAACAACATTAAATATTCAAACCATTGATCTCAACAGATACAACAATATTAAACCTTCAAACCATTGATCTCAACAACAACTTTTTACTAGCAAAAACAAAAACAAGATTAACTTTGTTTACAACAACATCAACAACAATCAAACTTCTATCCCAATAACGACAACATTCAAACTCCAATATCAACAACATGAATTAACAACAACTACTACTACCATAAATAATTTTTAAGCATATATGGATGCCACAAATAATAACACTTAAGAGGTAATAATTTTCGGCCTTTTATTTCTAAAACCATGCACCATATGATATCCTTCGACATCAAAAATAAATATTAGTAAAAAATATACAAATTTAAAATGAATAAATATATATTACTAAGTCATATAAAATATTTACTTACTAGTTTTTCCATATCACTTCTTGATGAACATAACGAATAGCATTCACATCATCTAAATCATTTTCTTTAGATGAGAGTACACATGTGTTGCAATTAAAAGGGTCTCAAAATTTAAATATTAATTTTTATCCCTATCAAGAATAAGTTTTCCTTTTAGAACAATTGACAATCTATTGTTAGAAAGGTCAATAACATAAAAACTTGATTTATTTAGGATGCCATGATTTAGGGGTGATCGTATCCGAACCAATCCAAAAGCAAAACCGCAAATCGAACCAATCCAAACCGAAACCGCAAAAAGCCGCATTTGGTTTGGATGATTTTGGATGATTTTTGGACTAAACCGCGCGGTTCGGTTTGGTTTGCGGTTTTTATTTCACAAAACCGAACCAAACCGAATTGAACCGCATATTTAACTTAAGTTTTGAATTTTAATAATTAACTTATTATCTTTCCAAATCCAATTGCACACAACCACACCTCACGTTTTGAATTTTAATAATTAATTTATTAACTTAAGTTTTGGCATAATCGACTTAGTTTTTGTATTTTATTGAGCTACATATATATATGTAATTCTCTACTATCTAATATATATATTTCATTTATAATGTATTTTTAGTTCTCTACTGTTCTTGTAATATAAATTGTTCTTGTAATATAATTTCTTTTGTATGGTATAATATCATATATTATATTGACATTGAATTACTTTCTTTTTTCTTTTTATTTTAGTACATTTTTATTTTATAGTGTAAACCGCGGTCCACCGAACCGATCTAACCGCATTAGTTTGGTTTGGTTTGGTTTGGATGACATTTTAAAAATCAACCGAACCAAACCGAACCGCATGTATTTTTATCTCGCGGTTAGGATGACTTTTATGCTCAAAACCGAATCAAACCGCACCGCGAACACCCCTACCATGATTAATAGTTCGTTCATATAAGTTGTCTTTCAAATATCAATCCCCTGTTCAGGCATGTTTTGGAGTAATTTTGCAAGGGCTACTTTTACCGGGGTCAATAACCCCCGCAAAATGGTTGAAAACGGAAAAAAAAGAAACGGAAAGCTTGCTCAGGTAGGTGAGAGATCTATTAAGGTCTGTCACGGTAGCCTGAGCCATTTCAGAAAGAAGAAGGTTTTAGAAAGAACTAGTAACAAACCCGTGCGTTCGCACGGGTTCTGATACGGGACGCGCAGTTGTTTCAGATGTATATTTTTTAATAGAAAAAATGTATATGAAAAGTAATTAACAATTTCATTTTACCGTTAACATTCAATATTTTAATAAATATCTTCATGTTCCCGTTAATATTCAATATTGTGATCAATAACTTCAGATTCCCGTTAATATTCAATATTGTGATCAGTAACTTCATGTTCCCGTTAATATTCAATATTTGAATCAGTAACTTCATGTTCCCATTAATATTCAATATTGTGTGATTAGTAACTTCATGTTCCCGTTAATATTCAATATTTAATCAGTAACTTAAGATTCTCGTTAATATTCAATATTGTGATCAGTAACTTCATGTTACCGTTAATATTCACTATTTTGATCAATAACTTCATGTTCCCTTTAATATTCAATATTTTAATCAGTAACTTCAGGTTCCCTTTAATATTCAATATTGTGATCAGTAACTTCATGTTCCCGTTAATATTCAATACAAATAATCAGTAACTTCATCTTCCCGTTAATATGCAATATTGTGATCAGTAACTTCATGTTCCCGTTAATATTCACTATTTTGATCAGTAACTTCATGTTCCCATTAATATTCAATATTTTAATCAGTAACTTCAAGTTTCCGTTAAAATTCAATATTGTGATTGGTAACTTCATGTTCCCGTTAATATTCGATACAAATAATTAGTAACTTTAGGTTTCCCGTATATCATTTTTGGATAAAAAATATTTGATCATAAATACCATTTCTCGTATATAAAAATATTTAGATCAATAATAGACTTTTTCCCATATACGAACTTCATTTTTGTTTAGGTATCATTTACAAAAATATTTGGATCAATAGTAAATTTCGTATATAAAAATATTTAGATCAATAGTAGATTTTTTCTCGTATACCATTTTTGAATAAAAATATTTGGATCATAAATACTATTTTTCGTAAATAATAGATTTTTTTCCGTATACAAATATCATTTTTGTTTAGGTATCATTTACAAAAATATTTGGATCATTATTAAATTTTTGTATATAAAAATATTTAGCCATTTTTGAATAAAAAATATTTAGATTATAAAAAATATTTTTCGTATGTAAAAATATTAAGATCAATAATAGATATTTTTTCCTGTATACGAACTTCATTTTTGTTTAGGTATCATTTACAAAAATATTTGGATCAATAGTAAATTTCGTATATAAAAATATTTAGATCTATAATAGATTTTTTCCCGTATACCATTTTTGAATAAAAAATATTAGGATCATTAATACCATTTTTCGTAAATAATAAATTTTTTCATATACAAATATTATTTTTGGTTATGTATGATTTACAAAAATATTTGGATCAATATTAAATGTTCGTATATAAAAATATTTAGATCAATAATAGATTTTTTGAATACATTTTTCCCGTATACTATTTTTGAATAAAAAATATTTCAATCATAAATATCCTTTTCCGTATATAAAAATATATATATTAATAATAGTTTTTTTTGTGTGTGGAAGAAAGAAGTGAGAAAGTGATGAAAGAGAAAAAAAATAGAGAATGAAGAGAGATTTGGTAAGTTTGATAAAATATGAGGGTTGTATTATTTTAGTAATAAAATTAAAAACTTTATTGTACAAAGACCAAAGAACCACAATTTTAATGTGGTGGCAAAAAATCAAATAAGGGTATTAGAGACTTTTCCACAACCATTAATTTTCTTATATTATAGATAGAAGATAGATTATAGATGTATTTTGATATTTTTAAACTATTTTGGAGATATAGAGTCAAAAGGGTGTATGAAAATCAATTTTACCAATAAAGTTATACAGGCCTATTGGGCTGAAAGTGTATTGTTGTTGTTTATAATCATTGGATAAAAAAACTTGTCATACCACGTGTATCATTTGCGGATTGCAAATGCCATGTCAGCAACACCAACTGTTTGTCACAAATCTGATGGTTTCTAATCCTTTGCATATTGTAAAAAAGCAAAGAATTATCATCACATATGAATGGTTGTGTTTGTGACACACAAGACACTTTGTGGACCACAATTTTACTTCCTCTATCTTGTGATTTTATGACAACTAGAGAGGCAAGGTTCTGAGAATCGCTTCTCTCTTTTCCTAGCAATGGCAGCTATGCATTCTCTTGCATTATCCTCTCCACTCTACAACTCAGTTCAGAAACCACGCTCATACTCAGGTACAATCACTCTCTTTTCAACTAGCTTAGGGATTTTTACTTGCATGGTTGTTGTGATGGTTAGTTTATTTAGAGTTTTACACCTGAAATTACATAGTTTTAGTCTAGGTTAATGTAGCCTGATTTACTCCAGAAAACATACAATTTTTGACAGAATTTTACTTTATATTATGTTTGTTGTGGAGAATATGTACATGAAGTTATCTTAGAAATGTCATTAGTCTGAAAATGTGTTTTCTTAGAAGATTTTTGGATATAGCAAATAAAAAGTGATGCAGTTTTATGATGAACATTATAGACTCTTTGTTTATGCAGTTTCTTCTTCAATTGTCAATGGAAGCTTGAACTTTAACTCCTCATTCAATGGTCAACATTTACAAGTGCCAAGTTTGAGGTTACCAATGATAACTCAAAAAACTCCCAAGCACATGCCGGTTATCATGATGGCGGGGAAACCGAAAATACAGTTCATTCAAGGAACTGATGAACTGACAATACCAGATGTGAAGTTGACAAAATCAAAGGATGGAACAAATGGCATGGCTATCTTCAGGTTTGATCAACCCTCAGTGTTTGATTCTTCAGGAGAAGTAGGTGACATTACTGGTTTTTACATGATTGATGAGGAAGGAGTCCTTCAATCAGTTGATGTAAATGCTAAATTTGTCAATGGAAAGCCTTCAGGAATTGAAGCCAAGTATATAATGCGGACTCCACGCGACTGGGATAGGTTCATGAGATTCATGGAGCGATACTCAAATGCGAATGATTTGCAGTTCATAAAATACTGAGTTAATGTGCTAACTTTTTTCCTTCTATTCTTTTGTCCTCTGTCAAGAAGTTTGTTTTCTGTAATTTGGTTACCAGCATGTAACTGATTTTCTATACATCTCAAAGCTTATTGTTCTAAGCCTTTCTTTTATTATGTTTAAAAAAAAGGTAAGAAATTTTGTTAGAAAATACTATTGTAATACCAGCATGCACCTGCATTAAGGACAAAAGTATCATTTGCCAGAGTCATGTCTACCAGAATTATTGCTTTAAAATTTGTCTGTAACTTAACTTCTGGTATCAACCACCATGTGTTGATTCATTTCGAAGTTACGAATCGCAATATCAATATGGAGGAGCATGTATTTCATGCATAATTGCACATCAAAGAAAATGAACCTTACATACATTGGAAGAGAATTTTACTGCAATTTCTTTCCTACCATACAGAAAATGAATGTGCCATTATCAAAAGATAGTAATCTATCCAGACTTCAATAATTAAATTTGTTCAAGTTTACAATCAACTATGATAATAATTTGTTTATTTTTCCTATATGAATCAAATGGACAAAAATATTACATAAGAAATTATAAACCTCCTAAAAATCATTCTAGGAACCACTGAAAATAATACATGAAGCAGAAATCAAAATAACCTATAAAAAACATGTGAAGTAAAAGAAAAAGTCCTCACACTGGGCTTTTCAACAAGGACCCCTGTTCAATATGCTTGGACACATGTTCAGCAGTAAGTTCACAGCAAGATCCAAGCAATAATTTGTCGTTCTTCCCCAATTCCGGGAAAGGGTGTCTCAATCTGCATTAGACTTCACAGCAGCCAGTGTATATTATCATTTCCATTTCTTTTGCTCATTCTTCCAAGAGTTTTTTGCAGCTGCGGCAGACGAATCAGTGGAATCTCCACTACCGTCCTTTGGTTTTGAGAAGAAAGGATCCCATTCATGAGGTCCTACTTCATGCTTTCCCTCATCCAACAAAGCATATTTCCAACTGTTCTCCTCAATGAAGTTTTTATCAATATTATCGTTAATAATATCCTTCCTCAAATGTGTAACTTTGTTAATTACCGCTTGTACAGAAACATCAAACGCGTCTTTAAGAGATTCTAACTTGGAGCGAGGGTCAGCATATACTAGGCTTGGAATGAGATTAATGACCTCTTCTCTCATGAGTTTCTCTTGTTCAGGAGGTATCTGGCGAAGTATTTGCTCTATACTCATATTCTTCTTACGAATGTCATCCTCGGGAATGAAGACGGAATACTTGGTATAATTCTTAGGAAGATGCCAAGTATATTGTGTGTATGCTGAACCTGGATGGAAGAAGACGGGTATACAACCAGCCAACATTGAATCAAACGCAGATCTTCTTGTGTATGAATCACCTTGTGGTTGCAAGCAGTATTGCGAGCTTTGAAACATCTGCATAATGCTGCTAGGAGAATGACATTTGCTTTCAC
This sequence comes from Vicia villosa, assembly GCF_029867415.1. NCBI lineage: Eukaryota > Viridiplantae > Streptophyta > Magnoliopsida > Fabales > Fabaceae > Vicia > Vicia villosa. The sequence continues at coordinate 154,671,058 of NC_081180.1, forward strand.
CAAAGTCACATTCCAACAGCTTACCAACCGGCGAACTTCTGCATTGCTCAATTAGTTGACCTCTGATCGATTTGACGTTACCAGGACGCGGAGCTCCCGCAAACGAGAAAAGCCACTTCCTCTCTAATCCCCTCATTCTCTTCTGCCAATTGAACACATCCGCATCTTTCGCAGGGTGAAAATATGTTGGATACGGAATCCCAAAATCATTCGCATTCCATGGGCTGGACTCCACCACAAGCATTGACATATTCTTCGCCGCCGGTAAAAACAAAAGCTTATTCCCCCAATCAGTCTCCTCCTCAGACAATCTTCGAAAATCCCACGTTATCCTCCCCGCAACAAGAAAATGATCCTGCCCATTCATTATACTCCACTCCGGCCTCTTCATAAGCCAATCAACCAGATCAAGCGAAGCCGCATCCCTCCTCGAAATATTATACCCCCAAAGATACCTCGCAATGTCAAACCCAGCATAAAACGGTACAAAAATCGCAGCAGCAATCGACGAATCCTTAGTCAAACACTCATACTGTTTCATCCTATTACTAAATATAACATCCACCGCAAACTGATTCGTCGCATACCAACCCGTATCCGAAAACACCCCTTCCACATTCTCAAGCGGCGGCCCAAGACCCGCATTGGTCGTAAACTTACACATATTAGTCCAAAGACTCAAACTTTTGCACTCCTTCAACATATCCTCATTAAACCTTGAAGGAAGATCATGCACATAAATGTACCTTCCCCCACAAGGATCACTCTTATTCTCACCAGTCCTCAATGCTTTACTAAAAGGAAAACTCTTAGGGGGAGGAGGGTAACTCTTTATCTCAACCGGGCTCGGGTTCGATTTCTCAACCGGGTTCGGTAAACCAATCTTTCTAGGAGGGGGTTTCACTTCAGGGACATCAGATACATGGATTGAGGTAGATTCATGTATAACAACAGGTGTATGGGTTGAGGTAGATTCATGAATAACAGGTGATGATTTGGATGTATGATCATCAACAAATTGAGTAATAGTACTAGTAGTATCAATTTTACTATTATCACCTCTAAGGAAGACAAAATGAAAGTACAATAGAAAAAACCATAGGAATGCAGAAACTAATGCTAAACAGCAAACCCGGGAATTTTGATTCTTTGATCCACCCTTTTCCATTTGAGGAACAACACCGGTGACAGAGCGGCGTCTCTGCATTCCAAATTGAATTTCCAAATGTGAACTCAATCAGCGAATTTCGGAAACCATTTTGTTATTCAGAGACAAAAAGATAAATCTTGGCAGGAACAAAAAACCTAAACCCAAATCTTAAAAAAAAAACAAGAAAAAAACATAAACCTTTGTGAAGTTTGTTGGCCGAGGAATGGAAATGAATTGGGGAATGATGATGATGATTGAAAAATTGTGTATTAATGATGAAAGGAAAAGAATGAATCCAGAGAGAGAGAGAGAGAGAGAGAGAGAGAGAGAGAGAGAGAGAGGGGAATCGAGGAGTTGAAGGAGGGAATTTTGCAGAGAGAGAATAGAGGAAGGTTGAAAAATCAATGGGAGAGAGGAGGGCGGTGTAGGTTAGCAACGTGCGCCGGGATTGTCGCTTAAGTTAACGTGTCGGTGTCGAGTTGGAATTTGACGCGTGGTTTGTTGGGATATGGGGGTGTGATGTGAAGTGTTTCCTCTCCTCTTACAATGCATCAAATTGTGTTCTATGCTCCAAAACGTCAGATTCTTACTCGGTTATAGAATCATGTTAATTTGGTTATGTTTTCGTAAAAATAGCAAATATTTCCTCTCTCCTAATAACTACTATAAGTTGTTTTGTATGTGAAAGAAATAGTATTATGTATGATTTTATGATAATATCTTTAATTAATTTTATAAAGAAAGATAATTAAAATATACTCCAAGATAATTATACTAAAAATATAATTATGTATGATTTTATGTATGATTTTATAATAATATACTAGAAATAGTATTATGTATGATTTTATAATAATTAAAATATACTAGAAATAGTATTATGTATGATTTTATAATAATCTCTTTAATATCTTTATAGTTAATTATTGATCTAAATGAAATACTAAAAATATAAAATGCAATATTAAAAGAAAAATATTGAATATAATATTAGAGATGAAAAGAAGCTCCAAGATTACATCAAAAAGATCTAAAGAAATCAATCAATTCTTTTGATTTTCTCTGCTTCCTCCAGGTGTTTCGCATTCCCTGTTTTTCTTCATTAGCTCTTTCAGCTATTGTGAGAGTCAGATTCTCCAAAACTACCCTTGTGGTGTAGTGTTGAGTTTTTATCTCTGTTTGCTCTTTTTTCGTTTTTCCCTCGTTCGTTTTCTTCTTTTTATTTTTCCTTTCTATCTCGAAATTTGGGGTTGAGTTTTCATATCAGATTAGTGTTATCAGCGTTAAGTTTGTCTGTCAGGAACGTGTCTGCGATCTCGGGTTCCTTCTAAAGTTTGGCATTTCCTTCTGCTTTTTGTTCTTTCGTCATGGAGATCCAAATTTCTGTAGAAAAGGCAAAAGCGCTAGATCCAGCTTGGATATACATAACCATACAATTCAAATTTCGATCAAAAATCAAGTGGAAGAAAGTAGTATCAACCATAATCTTAATCAAGTTACATGAAATCCTACTCAGTCTATCAGCTACAAGAAGAATCATGCTACCGAATCCACCGAAGAGGAAGAAGCAAACTTTTGCGTATGGGATGAAGATGACGTTAAAAAAGTATTCAAAGAATCTCAGTTGGCTATTCTTGAAAAATTTGTATCAGAGAAACTTATGCACAAGAATTCTCTATCTGTATTCCTAGCTAGTATATGGTGTGAACAAAAATGGGATTCAAATTATTGAGTTAGAATCAAGTTTCTACCAAATTTTAATGGAAAATAATCTAGATATTAAAAGGATCTTTCGGGAAAACCCTTGGACTTTTAGAAATGCTTCGTGATGTGACCGGTAGTGCACGAATGTATCAAAGTAATATAAAAGATTGTTGAACCACAAAGACCGATGTCAACCTACTGTAATTTATCGTTGCTTTGTAAAGCTAAGACTAATGAATAATTGATAAAAGGGGAAACTAAGACTAAAAATAAGACTAAAATAGAATTAAGGAAATCTATAAAAAGGAGAGGCCGAATTGTGTATTCTGCGTACCTCAGGAACTCTGTAACTGATTGGCTTATATTGATGTTAAAAACATATTTAGTAGAAAATATCAATTTAAAGACTAAATCTCGCACTCCCGTGGTATTGAATAAAGCCACGATCCTTAACCATGAGATTTTGCTCTCGCTCACCCATTTAAATTAAAGAACATGTTTTGAAAGTTGAACAAATCCTAATCGATACCTAAGGCGCGCTCTCCCTCCTTTGGATTGATGTCCCATTATTACTATCCAATTTGATCATCACCCTCTCGAAATGTTGGTTCGAACCTTAGTTAATTTTTCACTCTGATGACAAAATCATGTTAACCAACATCTCACTCTCGTGACAAAGCTATTTAAATTAAGTTTGAAAACAATGACCAAAATCGAATTTTCAAATAAAGATAAAGCCAACATTATTACTGAGTTCCTTCAGAAACGACAGTCCTCACATACCACACTCTAAATTATTTAGCTAAATATACTACTCGGTAAAAACACATTAAACATAACGATTGCGATGAAAAACAACATGTTAACTAAAATAATAATAACAATAATTATAAAGCAATAAATATGAACCTGGAAATACAAAAGTAAAGAAAATGGAATGTTTTCACTAATGATGGCAAGATTAATGATCCAAGAGTACACAAAGTGTAGGCCTAATACTAATGGTGTGGTAGTTCCTCGATGTGAGAAACTATCACTTTTACAAAGTTAATTTATGCCTAAAACTATGAACAGCACTTCTGCGCACAAACTTGGATGCCTTGAAAGTGTGACTCCAAGGTTTATTTATAGGAGAGATTTCGTTTTATAACTTTCATAGATAATGTGTGAGTAGTGGAGAAAGTGGGAGAAACCTCCAAAGTAGTGTTGTTAGTGGGAGGTTACTTTTCTGAACTGCGCACAAATGGCGACCGCCACCCAACCATGGTGAATGCCATGGTCTTAAAATGTGAAGAATGTGACTTTTTAGTCCATGGCGAACGCCATGAACCAGAAACTTGGTTTTTGTTGCATTTTTCTTCCTTTCTTATTCCTTTTCCGGTTTCTTTGCATAGTTGCTCCATAATTAATTTATACCTAAAATGCAAACAAAAGAAGACATAAAAACGATAGAACATAACAAAAGGACATCAAATAACATACGAAATGGGTCTAAAAACATGATACGTTTTCACGCTATCAAACTCCCCCACACTTAAATCATTGCTTGTCCTCAAGCAATCAACCAACACGGTAAAAGAAATAATTAAGCGCGAAGTGAAACAAGGGTACGACATGACTCCTAATCATACGTGGCTGCTAGGTTAATGCTAGATCAACAAGTACTAAATATCAACACCAAGGATACCGTAACGACATAATATTTAAAAACTCCCTCTTTATGAAATACAATTCTAATCATGCCATTATAAATCAACCTATATCTCTTGCTTTCTTTCACTCTTTTTCATTCAAACACAATCACATTAAGCTCGTTATCCGTACACCCACATAGTAAAGAAACCTATTAGTGATTATGATTTTATTAGCACGGGGTTCTGGTAGCTAAAGCAGTGCACCCCTTTCTCTTCCAATCGTAATTGCGGGGAATCGGACCGTAATTCTCCCTATCGAATCTAATACCAGAGACCTATAGACCAACTAACAATGGGTGGTATGATTATGTTTTTGTAGGTTCAACAACCGTTGGGCTAAATGACCGGGTGAGGTTCATCTAACTTAGAAGGTATATTCATTATTTTTTTTCAATTAAGACAGACATTTATCAAATTAATTAGTGATCATTCGCTTATTTTCATTAGCTTTCTTACGTAGTTTGTGCTTAAGATGGTGTTGAATGCTAATATAAACTACTTAAGAGCTACTTTGCAGACTTGAACTTAAGGTCTCGGCATAATGGATACCCAAATTGATATCGCATAATGAGGGGTTTTAGGATGTCATGACGGTTTCGATGTTATTGAGACTTTCCCAAGTCTCTCTAACACAGCTTAGAGTGTGACAACTTATATACTTTCAGAGTGTGGGCATTGCATCAAAAAGAAAATTTTAAAATTTTAGGGGAAATTCAATAACAACTGAAAAACAGGCATACACACTCGACAACACATGCAATGACTCGACCAAATACTGAAAACAAATAAAATCCCAAAAACATGAAATAAACTGGAAAACAATAAATCAAACTATGAAGCGATAAATAGAAAACTGTAAAGTCCCCCCCCCTCCACACTTAAAGTAAACATTTTCCTCAATATTTTGATAAAAGGTGGAAAAGGAAAGATAGAACATGTGTGAATGATACTGCGTGCCAAATCATCTTTGATCCTACTCTTGTTGTTCATGTTTTCGTTGGCCAATTCTGCTTCGGCAGTGGTCGTTATGAGATTCCTTCATTTATTGAAACTGAGCTTTTCTGAAGTAGCTTATCATGTTGTCTATTTTTGGAGGAAGTACCTGCAAAATTATTACAAAAATAGGGTGCAATGTGCGCAGGTGGAACCTGACCATGCGAAGAACGAAGAGGAGGTGAGTTACGAACGAGGGAGCCATGCTCTCTCCTATCATAATCATCATCGGTGTCACCATCAGCAGCGACATTCATAGGAATGTCAATGGGCACCTGGCTAATTTCCAAGATTGGCATCTAGAGATTTTTCGCCTAGAAGTAGATGGGACGTGACAAATGATCAATCTTTTTATTTTCTGCAAATTCACACAGTAAAAGGAAAACATTAAATTAAAATCTCATGGGTTTCCTCCCACGTAGCGCTTTGTTTAACGTTGATAGCTCGACGGCTTAAGAGTGTAAGCACTCGTGGTGGTTCTCTCGAGAATGATTCTTCAATCAAAATTTTAATAATCTTTGGTTTCCATGGCCACTTATCAAGCCATCTCACATATCCCTCGCCTTTTCTTTTCTTTCTTATGTGGGATGGTTCATTCTTTTGAACTTTTGGTGGTGGTTCTAGATCTATCAAGAGTATCAACTTTTCAAGTTTGGGCTTAGTTATTTCATCCACCACCTCAAAGGATAACCTTCCCCTCTTAATGCTAATAATTTACCTAATTTCATGATCCTCTAATTTTCTCTTTTTATGCAGGACCTCAGACACGGATGTATTGGTGTGGATATTTTCCAATACCTCCACATATTTTTTTGAGTGGGAGTCTACATTAGCTTTCATAAATATTTGCGGGAAAGAAATCGGTGGGTTATAGGGAGAAGGAACAACATATGGCGCTTTCTTCTCTACCTCTTCGATAATCTCCCTTTCGGGTGGTATTGATGGATTTTTCTCAATCTCTACTCTTTTCTCACTAGAATTCTCTCCGTCCTCATTATCTCTCTCCTCAGGATTTTCGATCTATTATTCACTATTGGTTGTTACAACATCTGCATGTCTCTCAGGGAAATGTTCTAGAGGTGTATGTGCAAGCAAGGAGATTCGAGTCTCCAATGTCTCGTTGTGAGTCACGCGGGACTCGACCATAGTGTTCACCTGCCTAAGGGTTTCATTTCTATGGAGACTTTGATTTATAAACTCTTCATTTTTGAGAGTTTGTATCACCACAAATCTCTCCATCATAGATTCTAATCTAGAGTTAGTTTGTGTCTCAATGAAATTATCCATTATTATTTCGAGGTCGGATTTATGGGAATCTTTCGACTCCTTAAAATATTGGGTTTGGTAGTTGCAGAGGTAATTTGGATAAGAATGAATTAGTGACGCATTGAAATTCTCCATTAGTATTTCGATATCAGATTTATGAGATTCTTGCAATTCCTCAAAATACTGGGAGTGAGACATAGTAATTGAGGTAAGAGTTCCTTAGTCTATACGGTGCAATAATGGAATAACAATATTGATCGTCGGTCCCCGGCAATGGTGCCAAAAACTTGATGTGTCTGCAAGTGCACAAATGTATCGAAGTAATATAAAAGATTGTCAAACCACATAGACTAATGTCAACCTACTGTAATCTATCGTCGCTTTGTAAAGTTAAGGCTAATGAATAATTAATAAAAGGGGAAACTAATACTAGAAATAAGACTAAAATAGAATTATATATATATATATATATATATATATATTATATATATATATATATATAAAAGATGTCGAAATGTGTATTCTTCCTCAAGGACTCTGTAACTGATTGGCTTATACTGATGTTAAAAATATATTTAGTAGAAAATATCAATTTAAAGACTAAACCGCACACTCTCGTGATATTGAATAAATCCACGATCCTTAACCATGAGATTTTGCTCCCGCTTCCCCATTTCAATAAAAGAACGTGTTTTAAAAATCGATACCTAAGGCGCTCTCGCCCTCTTTAGGATCGATGCCCCGTTCTTACTATTTGGTTCGATCCCCACCCTCTCGAAATATCGGTTCAAACCTTAATTAATTTCTCACTCTCGGGACAAAATCATGTTAAGCAACATCTCACTCTCGTGATGAAGCTATTTAAATTAAGTTTAAAAACAAAGATCAAAACAAAATTTTTAAATAAAGATTAAGCCAGCAATATTACTGAGTCCCGTCAAAAACGATGGTCCTCACATACCGTACTCTAAACTATTTAGCTAAACATACTACTCGGTAAAAATGCATTAAACATAATGATTGCGATGAAAAATAACATGTTAACTAAAATAACAATAACAACAATAACAATAACTATAAAGCAATAAATGTGAAGCTGAAAATACGGAAATAAAGATACTGGAGTGCTTTCACTAATGACGGCAAGATTAATTATTGATCGGAAAATTATAGCAAGTGCACTATTTTCTCGATGTAGTAATAATTCGGGTTATCCCCAGTGTCGATCTCTTGAGGACTGCGCAGAAACTTAAGTGTTTTAACAAATTCAATTGAACAAAAACTCCTTGGTTTGTTTCAATGTTGTTTGCAAAATTATAAAATATGAATTAAAAATAACAACTAGATAAACTTGTATTAGACAAATAGTAAAGTAATGCTAGGGAATTGTGTATGAAATTCCTTATAACAACAATGTGCTTAAAATAAATCAGATCAAAACTAATTCATATCATCACCAAATTTTTTAGTGAGATTTTCCAAAATTCCTTTAAAGAAAATCATTTAATATTTCTTTTATACCCAAATTCCTTTGTTGTATAATGAGAATACTAATCTCTTTGTTTCAGTAGAAAACTTACGGTTACAAATCTATATCTCAATCCCTTGATTATACAGATTTATATTTTTATACAAAAGCATTAACCTTGGTTTTCCAACCTAACGTTAACCATAAATCAAAACCTTATTTTCCAATAATGGTTTGCATTAAGAACACTATATAAAAAGATGATAATGAAAAAGTTATGAAATTACTAATAAAATAAGCAAATTGTCATTACAATAGGAAATCAGGGACACCCCCCTAGCATTGGGGGGTTTAGCCTCTCATGTTCATGAAATTAAAAACAAACATAGTGAAAGAGAAATTCATTACAATAGAATTAGGATGACTTTGATCTTTAATAGCTTCCGCGGTTGAGAGATTTCCGTTTTCCCAACAATTGCATGTCTCTGCTCTTCTCCCAAATCGTACGTTAAAAATAAAATTTCAATTCTCCCAGATCCTTCTTTTCTTGAAAAATAGGTTTAAGTAGTGATATTGTGTTTTCCTCTAGTGCAGAATGACAAAATTGCCCTTAATGAGTCCAAGTTGAGCAAACAACAAAAATTCAGCATTTCTACACATTCACGCTGACACGGTCGTGTCAAATGACACGGGCTGCCCATGTCAGCTTCTGCCCACGCCCTTCTCTTGCTGTTTACATGACACGCCCGCGTCAAATTAAACTGGAAGCCCGCGTCAAACTGGCAGCCCGCGTCAAACTGGCACTGGCAGCCCGCGTCAAACTGGCAGCCCACGTTTTCTTCTGCTCTTGTTCTAATTCTTTTAGAAACTTTCTTTTTTTCCTGAAATCAATAAACACTACCAAAACAACGTCTCAAAAGCATCTTATATAGAAAAAATTAAAACAAGAACTAATTTGCAAAATGTTAGAAAATTAAATAAAACGATAGAAAACTAAACCATGGTATTACCGGAATGAGCGATTTCTTACCAAATAATCGATGGAAAGTATGTTAAATTGGTGACCGATCACAACCCCACACTTATCTCATTGCTTGTCCTCACGCAATGCATGAACAGACAAAACTGAGGTCACCCCTGAATTTAGCTTCCCACAATACAACCGTGCTTTTCGCAACTCAACTTCCACCATTCCGGTCAATCTTGTCAGATACACAACCCGAATCGCCCGCTTCACTTCCACATTAAAGTACTCCTTCACCTGCAAGCTTTTTCACACATCTCACCAATTCTCTCTGGGTTAAGAATACCAATTCACTCACAAGTCATAATATGAAAAACCAACTTTTAAATTTGAATAAATTCTACTTTCATACACAAACATTTCGCACACACATTTTGAGGTCTTTTGGGTTGTAACGGGGCTTAGGACAGGTGGGATAAACAAAGAAACTGATACACAAAGGTTTTGAGGGCTCGACACTCATGTTGTCTTTCTTGTCATTGTGCTTATTTTAATACGGTAGGGTTTAACATTGACTCTTTACTTTCACTCTATTATTCGAGTGTTTCAAATGTAACCAAGTCGTTTAGCCGGGACAAGTGTGTTTTTATGAGATCTATATTTTTCTTCTTCTTTTTTTTTCCGGAGCATTCAAGAGTCTCCTATTTTTTTTTCACTTGCCCTTTTCGTATCAGGTTCGCCACCCCAAACTTAGAACTTTGCACAATTTCTACATCCACAACGTTTATGCCGAGCACGGGTAAAAGGGAAATATTTTTTTTTCTTTTTGGCCAAGGGGTAGCATATGCGGTTTAAACACAAACAAGGGGTTAAAGGCTCAAAGGGGGTTAAAAAGGATAAACATATTGACGGGTGGCTAGAAAGGATCAAGGTTAAAACAAACAACGTGCCTCAGTGTGTGTCATCATGTAGTGTCATATGAGCAGAACGTACACAAATTCAAAGCGGTAAAGTCATACCTGACTATTCTCTCATGATGATATATTTGTGGCTTTCTGTGCTCTCACAATGTTGGGCATAGCTTACAGGATCCACAATACTTCTTGTGTAATGTTGCTTCTTTTTCGGTTCATGGATGCCAACTTTCAATCTCAGTCCGGTGTTGTTAAGTTGCGTCCCACAATAATTCTTAGTTGAATCAACTTCCAGGGATGCCTGGGATGCAAGTTTGGGTTGGATCTTTCATCCTTTTACTACCACTCCATCAACCATCTGGTAAATCTCATCAATCTGTAACACTTGGTAAACATAATAGCATAGAAATACTAGGAAAAACAACTACTCAAAATAAAAAAACAGAACGCAATAAAACCCCCCCACACTTGATCGAAACATTGAGCTCAATGTTTCAATTCGAGATAGCGAGGGTGAACTCACAGAGGGTACTGCGACTCCAGCTTCCGCTTCCTAGCTTTCACCAGAGAGACCCACTTTTCTTTATTTTCTGAAAAACAAAACAAAAAGTAAACCGCATTATTAAAACCGTAGGTTGCCTCCCACAAAGCGCTTCGTTTAACGTCGCATGGCTCGACGGTTCATTACCCTCTATTAAGGAGGGTACTTCCTCCTCCAAATCTGGTTGCTTGTCACTTCTCCAAACCTGGTTGCTTTTCTCTTCAAGTTACTATCCACTTTAATCTTCTCACTTTGATTTTCTTCTTTCTTTTTCTTCTTAACTTCTATAGCGACCTTAGGACTTTTGATAGAAACATGAGCTAGTTCCACCTGAGAAGCTATGCTTGAAACTTTTTCTTGGAGATGTTTAGGACTTTTGTATTCTCCCTCACTTTCGATCATACCAACAGAAGCTTGATCATGTACACCTTCACTTTGTTTCTTGACTTCTAGCATCTTTAAGGTTAATTCTTCATTAAAGGCTTTCACCGTCAGAGTCCCTTTCTCAATGTCAAAGTTGCAACGACTTGTCAACAAAAATGGTCTCCCAAGAAGGATAGGAGTTTCTTCATCTTCGGGAATGTCCATGATGTGGAAGTCAACAGGGAATACAAACTTGCCAATCTCCACTAGTACGTCTTCAGCTATCCCATATGATTTCTTGATGGTGTGATCAGCGAACTTCAACTTTGTCTCACTTTCACTTATCTTTCCCAATTCAAGCTTTTTAAAGATAGATAGTGGCATTAAACTCACACTAGAACCCGAATCAATGAGTACCTTTTTAAACATTCTGTTCTTGATAGTGCATGGTATCGCTGCCGCTCTAGGGTCTTTCTTCTTGATGGGGATCTTCCTTGCTGGAGAGACTATACTACACTTTTCTGTTGCAATTTCTGGTTCTCCCCCCATTGGCCTCTTTTTACCGATAACCTCCTTCATAAACTTCTTGTACAAAGGCATTTGCTCAAGTGCTTCAAAGAAAGGTAGATTAACCTCTAATTTTTTAAACAAGGCTGCAAACTTCTCAAAATCCTTTTCTGTTGAATTCTTCTTTGTCACTCTAGAAGGAAAAGGAAGCTTGATTGCCGGTTTAGCACCTTTCTTATTTTTCTCTTCAAGTTGCTTAACCGGTGGTACCACAATTTCGGGCTCTTTCACATTCTCTCTTATCTCCAAATCTACCTCAATCACCAAGGGATCATCTATTTCCTCTTTTTCTTTTTCCGGTTCTGCCACTTTCTTACTCCTTGTAGTAACAACATTAATCTTCTCTTCGTTTTTAGGATTTTTCACAATTGAGCTCGGAAGGGTACCTTGTGCCTGTAGAGTGAGATGTTGTGCTATCTGACTCATTTGAATTTCCAGATTCTTGATTGAAGCGCTGGTGTTCCTTAGATTGCTCCTAGTTTCTTCCTGGAATTGAGAGTTTTGAGCTGCCATTTTTTCAATAGCGATCTCCCAATCTTCTTTCTTCGGTACCTGTTGTTGAAATTGTTGTTGACCTTGAGTTTGGAACTGTTGTGCATGGTGTTGGAATTGTTGCTGGTATGGTGGTTGTTGTGGAGGTATGTATTGATGTTGCTGAGCTTGAGATTGATATTGGTTGGGTCCCTGCTTTTGAATCTTTCCTTGTTGGTCTTTCCATGCGAAATAAGGATGATTTTTCCATCCTGGATTATATGTGTTGGCGTATGGATTATTCTGCCTCAACATATGAATTTGTTCAACTTGTTCCTGCGTTGCCACACAATGCATAGCAAAATGCGGTCCACCACATATTTCACACATAACTGATGTGATTGGCTCAACCCGTGCTACTTTCTGTTCTCCAATATTCATCTTCTTTAGTCTTCTTTCTACCTCAGCCGCAATCTGATCTTCCATTTTAACAACCTGATCTGCAAGCTTTAAATCAATTTTTCCTTCTGGTTGGTTCATTGTGCGATCATACAACTCAATATGCTCATTAGCGGCAATTGCTTCTATTATCCTTTTGATACCAGTGGCTGTTGAGAAATTGGTTGAGCCACCGGCAGCAGTGTCTATGAGTTGTTTTGTCTTGACTCGTAAACCATTCACAAAAGTCTGCATTTGCTCGGTTGGGTCCATGTTATGAGTAGGACATGCAACCAAACACCTCTTAAACCTTTTATATGCATCTCCGAGTGATTCCCCTTCTTTCTGTTTGAAATTGATAATGTCATATCTTTTGCGAATGAAAACTGAAGCAGGGAAATACTCATTAAGGAAAGCATTTTCCATCTCTTGCCATGTCATGATACTCCCAGCTGGAAGTGAGTAAAACCATTCTTCCGCATCTTCGGATAAAGTGAAAGGAAACATCACAAGTCTCTTGGCTTCTTCAGAATGGCCTTCAATCTTCAATGATGTTATTGTGGTGAGGAATCTCTGTAGATGCTTATTCGCATCTTCGTTAATTCTCCCTGAAAAGGGCTTGATTTCCAACTGGCGAATAGTAGAGGGATGTAGTTGGAAGTGTGCCACATTGACTGGTTGATTTACAATTGTCATTCGGCCAAGTGGTGCGTTCGCCCTTCCATAATCACCTAAAAGTCTTTCTAGAGGAGGTGGTGGATCCTCTGCCATAGTTTCAGATTCTGAATCTGACTGCTCGGATGGGCTCGATAGTGTTTCTTCGTTTTCCAATTCTGAAACTATGGTTGATTCTTCTTTTGATGTCAGTCTTTTTTTTGCTTAGCTTCTCGAAGTCGTGCTCACAATGATCTTTCTGGTTCTGCGTCAAAAAAAAAACAAAACAAAATTCTGCTGAGGCCTTACCTCGCATACAAGATTAGAAAATGATTAGTTGAGAGAAAAAAAATTGCTGAAAATTAAAATTTTAGTTGCAGAGCAACAAAACTTCAATTGACTTATTAATCACTTATATTTTGGCAGTCCCCGGCAACGGCGCCAAAAACTTGATCGGAAAATTATAGCAAGTGCACTATTTTCTCGATGTAGTAATAATTCGGGTTATCCCCAGTGTCGATCTCTTGAGGACTGCGCAGAAACTTAAGTGTTTTAACAAATTCAATTGAACAAAAACTCCTTGGTTTGTTTCAATGTTGTTTGCAAAATTATAAAATATGAATTAAATATAACAACTAGATAAACTTGTATTAGACAAATAGTAAAGTAATGCTAGGGAATTGTGTATGAAATTCCTTATAACAACAATGTGCTTAAAATAAATCAGATCAAAACTAATTCATATCATCACCAAATTTTTGAGTGAGATTTTCCAAAATTCCTTTAAAGAAAATCATTTAATATTTCTTTTATACCCAAATTCCTTTGTTGTATAATGAGAATACTAATCTCTTTGTTTCAGTAGAAAACTTACGGTTACAAATCTATATCTCAATCCCTTGATTATACAGATTTATATTTTTATACAAAAGCATTAACCTTGGTTTTCCAACCTAACGTTAACCATAAATCAAAATCTTATTTTCCAATAATGGTTTGCATTAAGAACACTATATAAAAAGATGATAATGAAAAAGTTATGAAATTACTAATAAAATAAGCAAATTGTCATTACAATAGGAAATCAGGGACACCCCCCTAGCATTGGGGGGTTTAGCCTCTCATGTTCATGAAATTAAAAACAAACATAGTGAAAGAGAAATTCATTACAATAGAATTAGGATGACTTTGATCTTCAATAGCTTCCGCGGTTGAGAGATTTCCGTTTTCCCAACAATTGCATGTCTCTGCTCTTCTCCCAAATCGTACGTTAAAAATAAAATTTCAATTCTCCCAGATCCTTCTTTTCTTGAAAAATAGGTTTAAGTAGTGATATTGTGTTTTCCTCTAGTGCAGAATGACAAAATTGCCCTTAATGAGTCCAAGTTGAGCAAACAACAAAAATTCAGCATTTCTACACATTCACGCTGACACGGCCGTGTCAAATGACACGGGCTGCCCATGTCAGCTTCTGCCCACACCCTTCTCTTGCTGTTTACATGACACGCCCGCGTCAAACGAAACTGGAAGCCCGCGTCAAACTGGCAGCCCGCGTCAAACTGGCACTGGCAGCCCACGTCAAACTGGCAGCCCACGTTTTCTTCTGCTCTTGTTCTAATTCTTTTAGAAACTTTCTTTTTTTCCTGAAATCAATAAACACTACCAAAACAACGTCTCAAAAGCATCTTATATAGAAAAAATTAAAACAAGAACTAATTTGCAAAATGTTAGAAAATTAAATAAAACGATAGAAAACTAAACCATGGTATTACCGGAATGAGCGATTTCTTACCAAATAATCGATGGAAAGTATGTAAAATTGGTGACCGATCAATTATCCAAGCCATGGTGAACAAAATGGTCTTAAAATGTGGAGAACATCGCTCTTGAGTCCATGGAGAATGCCATGCACCAGAAACTTGGTTTTTGCTGCATTTTTCTTCCTTTTTTGTTCCTTTTCCGGTTTCATTGCATAGTTGCTCCATAATTGATTTATACCTGAAATGCAAACAGAATAAGATGTAAAGCGATAGAACATAACAAAAGGACATCAAATAACATGAGAAATGGGTTAAAAACATGATATATTTTCACGCTATCGCTTGGATCTCTGTTAAACCTTGGGTTCATGATTATGCAGCCCAAAAAGACAAATTTTTCAAGGTGCCAATCTGAGTCTAGGAGTGGGGAAAGCCACAGAAGGTTCGTACTAAATATGAGAGAAGATTGGAAATGAGATTGGTCATGTGATAAAATCTAATGTGTATATGTTTCCTAACAAACGCTACCATAGTGAAGGTCAAAGTGAGTTTCGATACTACCAAACCTCTCAAGTCGGGCTAATACATTGGCAGCAAAAAACAAGGTGCGAATTGGATTGAGTTTTGATATGAAAATTCACAATATTTTGCTTCACATGTGGTATTGTGGGGCATACTAAGGAATTATGCCCATTTGAAAATCACAAAGAGTATGTCCATAACAGAACAAACCCCTACGGTACATGGATTAGAGCCACAAAATTTGGAAAAAAGATTAAGGATACAACCGAGAAAAATGATAGAAACAATCATATGTCTTCTCCCAATGCTGGAATTCCCAACCCAATTCTTGAAGATATGATGAAATTTTGTTTCCCAAGGGACATATGCTCGACCAGATGTTTGGGACAACTTGTCCAACTTGTTAAACCATGTTTTACATAATATGAAAATAACACAGAAATAAGGTGAAAGCAATAAATAACAAAAGCAATTGTTAACCTAGTACTATGAAACCACACCAACATTTGGGAGGGGGAACTCTACCGAAGAAAAGAAAACCATTCTTTTATAGAATTAGTACAAATTGTCTTAGATGAAAAAGCGCGTTGTTCATTATCACTTTTCTTAATTCTACCTTGGCGTCTTTCTATTTAGGTCTCCCCCTAAATATGATAAGCCCCTTCTCACTTTATCTCAATCACTAATCTCAAGTGATCAACATTAATAAACCCGATGATGAATATTGAATTGCAACTCAACTAAACAAACCAACCACTATGCCTTATTAATGAAGCAATAGTATGATGTACAAGAAACACAAACAAATACTCGACTTAAAACTCAAATAGACAAATGTTGGACCAGATGTCTGGGACAACTTGTCCAACTTGTTAAAGCAGGTTTTACACAATATGACAACAACACATAAATAAGGTGAAAGAATTAAAGAACTCAAGCAATTGATAACCCAATTCACTAAAACTAACCTACGTATGAGGGGCGCTCTACCTAAGAAATGAAATCCACTATTTTATAAAATTAGTATAAAGTGTCTTCGATAAACAAGCCCTTTGTTTAATGCTCCTCTTCTTAATTCTACCCTAGTGTCTTTCTATTTAGGTCTCCCCCTAAATATGATAACCCCCTTCTCACTTTCTCTCAATCACTAATCACAAGTGATCAATATCAATAAACATAATGATGAATGTTGAATTACAACTCAACTAAACAAACCAACTACTATGCCTTATGAATGAAGCAATAGTGTGGTGTACAAGAAACACAAACAAAGACTCAGCTAAAACTCAAATAAACATTAAATCATGTAGTCTTGAAGGCATGTAAATAGTCTCTCTATATAGCAACTCATAGTTTGGTTTTTCTCCTTGGAATTTGGTAGTAATCTCGTCCAGATATTGTGAAGATTCGATTATGATTTGTTTCTCCAAAACAGATCCACTAAAATATTTGATCTTATTTGAATTCAAATTTAAATCCACATTATTTAAACTTAACCTAATTAAATAATCAATCAAATCAGATTGCTAAAAGATAGCAACAATATTTGTTGCACAAGTAATAGAACAATGCCCTTCAAGTAACTAAAAAATGCGCGCGCACATTAGCAGCCTTATCCTGCAGTCAGGGGAGCTGATAAAAAATGTCCTTCAAGTAATAGAAAAGCTCTTCCGATGTGTAGTGAGTTGATCAAAAAAGGGTGAACTACCCCATTTTCTACCCTGTGTGTCTCAAGCATGAGGAGACGATAGACCATATTTATGAGTTTTCATTGGACAAAAAAGGTTTGATTTGGATCATCGCTCAATATAAATTTTGAGAACTACCAACCAAAAGCATTAGGATATGGGATAATATTAAACAACGGGATAAGGAAACTATAAAGAGGGTTATGGTTACATTATAGTGCATATGATGGACTAGGAACAAAACCATATCTGAAGAGGATGCTCCATGTAGTAAATATGTTCTAACTATGCAGACTACTAAATCAAACAAAATCAGGAAATGCATCTCCAAATAAACTCGTGAGTTGCAGAAATGGCAGAAACGCCTTTGATGTCCTAAATTCCAACCAAATGGAAATGCATGTGTATACCGGCTACCTATTTCGAATGTAACTAATACCTAATGCATTTTAAACAACTTATTTTAGCTAATGCATTCATCATATGTCAAAAAAGAAATGAATTGAGAAACTCACCGAATGAGAGTTGTGGATGAAAAGCTTGAATGGAGTGAATGCAATGACCTAGGAATGAATGTAGTGAAGTAAAACTAGTGTTGAACCCTAAAAAATGAACTCGAAGAAACTTTCTCATGAGCCCAAATGTGGTTTTAGTGAGTTTGCTGCAAATGAATAATGAAGATGGAAGAATCTAGTGTAGGTTTATGAATTAAACGCGATCGAAGATAAATCTCAGTAAAACTTAATGAATTTTGAAATAAGAATTGTTACGGAGATGCATCTCAGACTCATCATAATATTGATACGGAGATGCATCTCAAACTCACCATAATATTGATACGGAGATGCATCTCCTGACTAAATTTTAATAAGATAAGAGTAGCTCAACAATTTGCGGTAAAAAGTGTATAAAAAATATCCTTCCAAAGATGTATCTCCGAATTTTATAGACAATTATGACTTTTTAGCATAGTGGTGAAGATGCAATGGAGTCCAAAGATTACTTCTCAACATTTTTCTAGTTGGTCAGATTATATATTCATTAGAAATGATGTAATTTTGCAGGACCCCTTATCAGTAGGTTATGAAACTCAAGATAAATTTCATTAAAAAACTTCTGAGATAATCTTATCTCAAAAGTGATTAAGAGTCTTAATCACTTCAAAAATATCGTGAAAAATTGTCTAAATCTAGTTGTAACATTTGTTCAATTTCATAACATACGTTTTCAGTAAACAAAACAAAAAAAGAATACACGCGTCCTCATTTACTTGTCAAAAATGCAGCCGACACACATACAACAACGCTCTCTCAAGTCTTTCTTAACCTTAGTGCGTGTCATGATTATCACCATATCAATCATCCCATCCACCACGATTGAATTAATTATTAAGGACCAACGTGAGAAACGCTATTAACAAATCAAATATATTCTCACAGGATGCATGTTGCATGTCCCGAGGCCAATAATGCAGTAAAGCAAATCTGCTAATAGTTGATGCCACCAAAACTATTTATTGGAACGAATGAGTAAGGAGGAGTCGGTGTAAAGTTGTACAGGACTTTTGGTACATCTTATTCCAGTTCTTTAAATTTGTCTAATTATCAAATTTGATCTGGCCTTTGTAAGGAAAAATAAACTCCAAAGATAAGACTTTTTTTATAAACTCCAAAAATCTATGCATTAGTAATTGTTGGATCACGGTTCTAAAAAGTTTGCCACCAAAGAAATTACCGGGTCGAGTCGCGGATCGGTACGCTTTCTTTAAGACGTTTCGCGGTACTGCCCAAATTATGCAAAGCAGCTCTTAATAACCACGACGCCTCCAGGATAAAACAGCCCAGTTCTATACTATACGATTACTACTTGCACGGTAGATAATCGGTCTAGAAATACACCCTCAGATGGTACTAAGACCATTCAAATATGGTATACATACTATCTTAGTATCTGGTGTATCTGGTATAACAACCAGTCGTAGTAATTTCTCAAACCAAGAGAAATTTCAATAATTCTCTAAAGAGAATTCAAGAAAAATTATACTTGATAATTTCTCAACTCAAATGAGGAGAAATTAACATTATTCTCTAAGGAGAATTCAAGAAAGTACTCGGAAAATTCAACGAGTAGAAAGAAAGGGGGAGAAGTTGGTGCTTCGACAATTCGAAAGACGCAGAGTTATGAGAATGAGGAAGGAAAAACTCAAAATAAGTTTTTGGTGTGTTTTGGAATGAAACAAGTGACTTCCTTATATAATGAAGTAAATTAGCCAAGATTTCTAATCTAAGCAATGTGGGACTAAGGAGTTTTTTCAACTAATATACAATGTGGGACTTGACTTAATGAACTTTTTAAATTCATCTCTCTATATTGGAATATATGCATAATGTTCCAACAATCCCCCACTTGAATTTAAAACAGTGTTTCAGAAATAACGTCAGACGTTTCTAAGATTGTGCATAAGCAGAGGTGTCTACGACTTGAACCTTTGCGTAGCAAGTAGGATTCTGATTCAACAAGAATGACACTATTGTCTTGAACTCTATTTCAGACATCAGACCCGCACACAACCTTTTCTTAAGGTGTATTCTTAATAGCCCGTGCTTTTAATGGCCCTGCACGTGTATCCCGGTTTAGTGAAGGCTCTAGGACTTCTGCCTCGAAATTCCATAGGAACCGGCCTCAGTTCCACAATCACATAGGTGAGTCTATCAAGAGTACTCCTGTAGCCTAGGTACTCCCTCATACAGAGTATAGATCTCATTAAGAGTTTCTATTATCTCATCCTCTTATTACTTCAGGATTCATACTTCTTTTATTTACTTTAGCATGATCGCCTCATATTACTCACAACTTGTTATTACCCATTGAACCTATTTCTTGGGATCTCCAGTCATTTAGGTCGGGTTACCATCATGAGCAACTCATTTATGTATAGGCATTAGTCCCATCTTTTTGGATGTATTATGGACTTTCTCTCTAGCTAATCCTTTCGTCAAAGGATCTGCTAAGTTTCCATCAGTGCGTACATGATCCACTCTTACAGCTCCTTTAGAGATACAATCTATAAAGGCGTTGTGCTTTCTTCTTATTTGACGTCTTTTACCATTATAATAACGGTTCTCAATTTTTGCAATAGCCGCGGTACTATCGCAGTGGATCAATACAACTGACATAGGTTTTTCCCATAAGGGAATCTCAGCTAGCAAGCATCTTAACCAACTTGCTTCTTCACTAGCATTTGCTAATGCGATCATTTCAGACTCCATCGTGGACTGAGCCAGGATAGTCTGCTTCTTTGATTTCCAAGATACAGTTCCTCCAACTATGTTGAATACATAGCCACTAGTAGCTTTGGAATCACCTGACAAGGTATTCCAATATGCATCATTGTATCCTTCAAGTACAGCAGGAAATCTCTGATAAAGTAAGTTGATATTTATGGTCCTTTTAAGGTACCTCATGACTCGCTCAATAGCTTGACATTGCTCGTTACTCGGTCTACTCGTAAATCTGCATATCAATTCTACGACATATGCAATGTCGGGTCTAGTACAATCAGTGGCATACTTAAGACTGCCAATGATGCTCGTATACTTTGTTTGTCTGACACTTTCACAAGTGTTCTTAAAAAATTTCACACTTGGATCATATGGTGTGCATACAGGTTTACAATCAAAGTATTTATATTTCTTTAAGATCTTTTCCAGGTAATGTGATTGATCCAAAGAAATTCCTCGTTCGGATTTTGTGATCTTGATGCCAAGAATCACACTCGCTTCTCCGAGGTCTTTCATATCAAAGTTGTTGCACAACAATGATTTCATAGCCCTAACAGCGTGAATGTTTGATCCAAATATGAGTAGATCGTCTACGTATAGACATATGATAGTGCAAATGCGATTCTCAGATTTGTAATAAACGCATTTTTCACTTTCATTCACTTTGTACCCATTTGATATCATTAAGTTATCAAACTTTTCATGCCATTGCTTAGGAGCTTGTTTTAATCCATACAAGGACTTATCTAACTTACATACCTTGTTTTCTTGTCCATGGATCACAAAACCTTCCGGCTGTTCCATATAGATTTCTTCTTCTAAGTCACCGTTTAAAAAAGTTGTTTTTACATCCATTTGGTGTACTATAAAATTATAAATAGCAGCAATTGAGATAAGTACCCTAATGGATGTAATTCTAGTGGTGACTGGAGAGTAGGTGTCGAAGAAATCTACATTTTCTCTTTGTCTAAAATCCTTGGCTACAACAAGCCTTGTATTTATCAATAGTTCCATCAGGTTTTAGTTTCTTTTTCAAAACTCATTTACAACCGATTGGTTTGCAACCAGGAACCAAGTCTACTAAGTGCCAGGTCTTGTTAGATTCTAGAGAATCTATCTCATCATTAATAGCTTCTTGCCATAAGTCTGCATCCAGAGATGACAAAGCTTCTTGAAGATTTATTGGATCTTCTTCTACATAATAGGCCGCATAGTCAGGCCCATAATCTTTAGAGACTCTTACTCTTTTACTTCGTCGAAGTTCTATTTCTACATTTTTGTTGCTTTCTGTGCTTCTTATCACAAGAATGTGACTCGATTGAGTGCCCCCACTATTTCTCAATTTGAAGGGAAATTCATATTCATAGAAATCAACATCATTTGACTCTATGATCGCTTATGCATTTAGGTCATAAAACTTATATGCCTTACTGTTTGCTGCATATCTAATGAGTACATATTCATATGCTCTACTAGCGAGTTTAACTCGTTTCGAATCCGGATTTCTGACATAAGTCAGACATCCCCAAGTTCTCAAATAAGACAAGATTGGTTGTCTTTTCTTTAATATATCATAAGGAGATATATTACTCTTTGACTTGGGAACTCTATTCAGGACATAACAAACAGTCAATTAAATTTCCCCCCACTAGTGAGGTGCAGCACCAGAATTCATCATAATTGCAACAAAAAATTCAGTAAGAGTTCTATTCTTTGTTTCTGCTTTACCATTTATTTCAGGAGAATATGGAGCAGTCGTTTCATGTACAATTCAATGTTATTTATAAAAATCATTAAATAAACTAGAATCATACATATTACCTATCACTACAAATTCTTACTAAATCATTTTCAAATTCTTTACAAAGTTTTTAAACTTATCAATTTCATTCACAAAAATATCATTCTTTATGATAATGGCGTACAAATCTACCCCAATAAATTGACTAAATATTTCCTTATTTATAAGAAGAAGAAAAAACATAAACATGATTCTTTATAATATCAGAAGTATACATGACATTCTTCAAGATTAAAGTCTTTTCATAGGTGGACCATGATTCTTATCTTTAGTATTCGTGTATGTTTTAAACATAACACGATCATAACAAACACGACGAGAGACGCTTGTGTTTATCCACCAACCATCAAATCTATCAACCATGTTGATTTCAATGATCATATGAATAAATTTTCCATTAGCCAGGTTAACTCGTGCATTACGGGCTACACCAAGTTCAAGCATTACAAGATACATTTCTTAGCCATGACTTAGTTTTCCACAGTTGAAACAAAAGGAAAACAACGTCATTTCTTTGAGGTGGTGGTTGTTATCTAGTTGGAGCAACTAGGGCCATAGAAGGGTTCCCATTCTTAATTCGGTTTACAATATTGCGGTTCTAATTCTTTAATGATTTGGCATATGACTTCAGAACCACACCGAATTTCTTTTTGTTGTTTAAAACAACCAAGACTTTTCTATTTAATCATGTCTATGATATTCTTCTTTAATGAGAATAATCAGTCTCTAAAAAAATAATTTTATTTTGTAACAAAACATAATTCTTAAAAACTTTCAAACTAAGGGCAGTTTGTCAATAATAAAAGAAATTATAATTGCTTATAAATACATACCTTATGAGCAATCTTTTGAAGTTCGTGACTGAGTTTCTATGGACCTTTCAACTACCATCTGATACTTCACGTAGTTGCTAAAACCATTCTTCTGTTCTCCAGCTTCTTCACTGTCATACTTGTTTTTCAGAGCCTCTTAAACATATTTTGAAGCATCACAGTTACTGTAATAGTCATACAGATCATTTGTGATTCCATTCAGAATGTTATAATCATTCTTTCTATAAGGTGATTTCTTTCCTAAGCTGTAAATTGTTCGCTTTAACATGTGGAACAAACTCAACTTCAACACTATTACGTGTTCCTTTTGAATGCTCGGATTCTTACAGTTAGTTCGTTCGATTGATCCAGAAGGAGCAACAGAATGTCCTCGGTCAGAATGTTAGCTATATTTTTCAACATTAAGAAGAAAATCATCATTTGTTTTGCTAACATTTGAAGTGACATTTCTCAAACATCAATAGTTTTTCAAAGAAAGTATCCGCAGAAGTACCAATAATTTCTTCAGTAGCCATGGCAATTCGAAACGTCTTAAAATTGTTGGATCACGGTTCTAAAAAGTTTGCCACCAAAGAAATTACCGGGTCGAGTCGCGGATCGGTACGCTTTCTTTAAGACGTTTCGCGGTACTGCCCAAATTATGCAAAGTAGCTCTTAATAACCACGACGCCTCCAGGATAAAACAGTCCAGTTCTATACTATACGATTACTACTTGCACGGTAGATAATCGGTCTAAAAATACACCCTCAGATGGTACTAAGACCATTCAAATATGGTATACATACCATCTTAGTATCTGGTGTATCTAGTATAACAACCAGTCGTAGTAATTTCTCAAACCAAGAGAAATTTCAATAATTCTCTAAAGAGAATTCAAGAAAAATTATACTTGATAATTTCTCAACTCAAATGAGGAGAAATTAACATTATTCTCTAAGGAGAATTCAAGAAAGTACTCGGAAAATTCAATAAGTAGAAAGAAAGGGGGAGAAGTTGGCGCTTCGACAATTCGAAAGACGCAGAGTTATGAGAATGAGGAAGGAAAAACTCAAAATAAGTTTTTGGTGTGTTTTGGAATGAAACAAGTGACTTCCTTATATAATGAAGTAAATTAGCCAAGATTTCTAATCTAAGCAATGTGGGACTAAGGAGTTTTTTCAACTAATATACAATGTGGGACTTGACTTAATGAACTTTTTTAATTCATCTCTCTATATTGGAATATATGCATAATGTTCCAACAGTAATATTATTATTAACACAGTGCCAACTTCTCTTTCGGGCTCTCCCTGTTTTTTATATTTAAATTTATTGAATTATTATCCGTTGTTTCTCTTTAATTGTACAATTTGATTTTTTCCAAAGCTGTTGAAGACAATATTAAGCAGGGGAGGTCAATTTGAAGTTTGAAACTGATTCAGGAATAGATAAATACATTAATATAAGATAATCCAAGATTACAATTAGAAATATGACTTTGATTTTGATTCAAAGGCGTTTTTAGAAATCAGGTATCTGGATTTTATTATCATCGTCAACAACACATGGTTACTCACTCTACATTATGAAAGGAAGATACAAAAAGTTGAGCTTTTCCCCATCATTTTTAAATAGTGAAATGAAATGGTGATAGTACAGACAAAACAGAGAAAAATGATTCAGGACCAAATATCCAAAGAATCTTACGGCCAAGCATCTGGAGAGACTTTTTCACTGATTGTAGAACCAAATTGCGGTCCTCCTTTCCTATATTGAATAAGATACTCAATGGGGTATCCCCTCAGCTTATGAGGAACAACTCCAAGATCATTGAATGTCAAAGCTGCAAATTTCATCAAATAGAAAATGTTTGGACACGAGACAATGAAAAAGAATTTTATAATGATGTCTTGGAACAGAGAATCAAAGACCTTGTGATAAAGTAATTAACTCACCATTTTCTGAAACAACATTATCTGTAGCAAAAGCATGGATCTGATCCAGATTGAACGTCTCAGGCTTGGGTAGTGGAAAGGGGACCTTGTTTAATAATAACTCCCTTGGTGTTGCCAATGCCTGAAACCATTCATGCCCAACGCAATGTTAGCATAAGATGATATTGGACTCTCAGAGTGGCATAATTTACTCTTAAATAATAGGAAGCCGAGTATTCCCCTCCCATGAGCAGTTAATAAGACCCAGCTAAAAGAAAACAACAGAGGACCTTGTACCAAAATATAAAATAAAAGTATAAAACAATGAAGGACCAACTAACAGATGTCTTTCAAATCACACATGAGATTTTGAGCTACTAACTCAGATATTCCCAATTAGCGTATAAAGCAAATTAACACAAATCCATACAAGAGTACACGACTAATCTTAGTTCAACTGGGAAGATAGATTCGTCATAAATGATATTTCCAACCCAATTACATATGTAATATGGAATTACTGGATAATTAAGAAAATGAACTAAGCTTCATGAAACTATAAATGTGAGACTTCTAAAATTGCATTGTATATAAATATTGAAAGCATTATAATACTCGCACTAGGCCAAAAATATGTCCCACAGTGGCATTTCATTAGTAACTAGAAAAGTAATCAACTAAAGAGTATGTGATGAAATACCTTAGCAATGGGAAGAGGCACGTTTACATATCGAGGCCATTCTCGAATCACATCATACATAATCTCTGCCTGCATTTTTAACATAAAAAGATTTTACATTGTTAGGGAAGCACTACTAGCTACACTATTAGCTATTGGAATTGCCAAGATGTTCGTGAAGCTTGTTCTAGAAGCTTATGTCTTCTAGTTAAACAGTTAGTGCTCTAACTAAGTAAGTCAATTAGATAGCCTTCTCAATAAATACTCTAATCAATCACTGAAGGTTCTGTAAATTTTGTAATTTCAGAAACAAAAGGATGACACATACAGAAGACTTTCTCAGTTTTCTTCACATTCGGTCACTTATCATTTCACTGATATCTTTGAAATTTTTCCCTAAAAGCAATAATTCTTGTTTTGATAAGATATGCACAAATACAGGGATAAAGTCGGATCTTACCAATTCGTGAATGGTAAATATCTCAGGACCACCCAACTCATAAGTCTTTCCCATGCTAGTTCCATCATCCTTCAAGGCTGTAGTAAGTGCAGAGGCGACATCTACAACATATACAGGTTGGATTCTGCAATAATTGTATGAAGAAAAATAAATAAGAAACATGAATCTTAATGCCAAGAGGAAGAATCACTAACAATACAATTCACTTTGGTAAAAATCATTGAAGCTTAGAGTAGTTGCTTGATAGGTTTACACATACTTTGTGTTCCCATTCCCCATCAATGGAAGAAAGCCATATTTCTTTGCAAATTGAGCCCATCGGTTTAAAATCCGGTCCTCTGTACCAATCAGAGCAGCAGGTTTGAAGATCGTGGCCTGTTAAGGGTGATATTAGGAATTCTCAAATTAATGCTCTTGCAAGATAGCAAAACATGATGATGAAACTATTTCAACGGTATGAGTGCAAATTATTTTCATTTCACCATTCACAGGAAAAAAAAAAAGAAAAGGTATGTCTATTTTGTTATCAGATATATACAGTGCATTGGTGCTTAAACAGGGCAAAACATACTTCGTGGAGACATTATGAAAAAGAAGCAAGAATGCTCCATCAAACTGGCTTTTTGCTCAATATTAAAGAGATGGCTAGATAAACCCCATAAACTTACAAGTAATGAATAAAAAATTTATAATTTACCACTTGTTTATAGAAAAGTAAAAGCCAAGACTAAGACAATGAAGAGCCAATACTGTGGTGGTAAAAAAGTATTGGTAATTGGTCTATGACATTTATCTCTCTCATTCAGGATTATATTTTTCAAATGCCAGAATCATTTCCATTTCCACCCAAAAAGCTTATAAAATCCGGAGACAAAAAAATAAAGTCGTTCTTTATTAAGCTTCAAATGTAAATGTTATGAGAATAGTTGCCCTTTTACATTTGAAACTGAATTAGAAATAAATTACAGACTTAGAGAGTGAGAAACTAAATGTACCTCAGGTAATTCTCTTAAAACCGCTTCTTCGGCAGCTGCTTTACATCTAAGCATCCTGGAAGAAGATGAAGGAGATGCACCTAAACAAGAAACTTGAATGAATCTCATGATACCACCATGCTCTTTGGAAATCTGCAATGAGTCAGATTATTTACTAAAAGAAATATTGAATATCAGATCAAATTAGGAAACTACAGATATTAGAATAATAAAAAATATTCAAACTAAGCCAAACCAAGCTTTGCAAAGCATCATATTAGCTCATTTTTCATGCACTAAGCCTCACATTATTGTATGACTCAACCAATACTCAAATCCATTGGAAATCAGTGTTATTGGGGCGGACAATGTCGGAAAGCCAAGAATCCAATCTATGGCGCCATGGTGACGCCATCCTTCACAAATTTGGCCATGGAAGATAGCCAAAAACCGCCGCCGATATCCGCCGATATTTGTAACACTGTAGAGATATCAACTAAAGTTTGCAAGAGGCTTCGGAGCCCATTGAAACTGCTTTGAGTCTCTAAACTGAACATTTGTCCCAGATAAGCTTGTAACTTAGCATAGTGAATCCTACAATTTTTATTTGATTATTTAATACTCATTTTGGCCGACTTTCAATATGCAGTTTGAGAGTCATACACTGAACAGTTTGGACGTGTTACATATTTGATGGTTTGTATCATTTTTAGTTGACCAGATCCAATAATACAAAAAGATTCTGAAGAAAACATTTCTGTAACCATGTCAAGTTGACTTTCTTTTGCCTCTTTCTCCCACAACTACAGGAAAATCCTAAATTTCACAGTTCACAACGCATCAATTGACATTGGAGGATACATTTAAATCCATTCTCTTTTAAGATTTAGATTCTGTTATTATTTAAAATAAACGTCAATGTACAAAAAAAATCTTATAGAGAGAGTATTCAGTGATTCATAAATTACGACATTAACATGATGATATAGAATGAGAACAAAATTAACAAACGTAAAAGAACATGCCTTTGCAAGTTTCTCGGCCATGTGATAGTGCACTTCCTCATAGCTGAAGTTTCTTGTCTCGTAATCCCTTCCTGCCAACAAACAAATAAGCCAAAATGAGTATGTGATTATAAGGCAAAAAATTACATACTGACATTCAGAAACTTGAATGTTTCTGGGATTGAGATGTATACCAATAAGATTGATGACCACATTGGCCCTAGCCATTACAGCCTTAACCGAACTTTCGTCTCTTGGATTGAATTTCATGGGTACAATCTGGGCAGATTAATCACTGGAATATTAGCACAAATAGTGAATGGAAATAGCCCATGAACATAGCACTACTTACTTTCCATTCAGATCAAGAAGAAAGAAAAGGCAAAAGTAGACTCTTCACGAGTATTAAAACATTATCAAATGATACCTGTCCTAAATCTCCCATCAGTTTGAGATGACGAGGACAATCTTCAGAGCCTCGGAAAGGAACTAAGACTTGAGATCCCATTTTAGCTGGAAGAAGGGAATAGTATCCCCAAAAATAAGCAATGCAATATTTAAGCTTTGTGAAGTGTGAACAATATTTCAGGGGGGAAATCTTTGAAACAATTATATAACCCACAAACTTACCAAGTTGTTGGACAACATAGCGACCAAGGAATCCAGTTGCCCCAAATACTGTCGCAACAATACCACTGCACAAAGAATTGCTTTCAAGCATTACTTTAACTATCTACCAGCCAATCAAAAGAACATTTAAGTTTAACACAGACCAAAAACTTCTAAATCCTATAATTACTCAAAAAAGCAATGGAAAAATAAGAATTTTAGAGGCAAGTAAGAAAAGTAAAAAGGTCAAAAGAAGATTTTGATCCCCAGCATGATCCTATTTTTTAGGTTAATGAGGTGAATAAACTATAATTCATACTACAAGAAGAATTTTCAAATAACCCTTTCTATTCAATCAAAATGCAAAAGAACAAAATTGAACACTCCCGGTGAAAAACCAACCCTAGCCTTAAAACTGCAGACTTATATGAAATAGCCATGATATAATTTCAAGACAATAAATTAAACATCGTGTATCATGCTAAATAATGAACTAGTGATGATACAGAAAATTATTAACAGTGC
Organism: Vicia villosa; assembly: GCF_029867415.1. Classification (NCBI taxonomy): domain Eukaryota; kingdom Viridiplantae; phylum Streptophyta; class Magnoliopsida; order Fabales; family Fabaceae; genus Vicia; species Vicia villosa. The sequence goes on from NC_081180.1 coordinate 154,700,295, forward strand.
CTAGTCCTTCCTAAACATGCAAAATCAACCTACAGTTGATTTGATTCCAACAAATTTTACAATATTATCACAACTTATGTACTGATGAACATCAGTTTGTACTAAACAATGCAAACTCATTTCTCGAAAACTACATCCAACTACTAAACCTTAGCCGTTTTTCTATGGATATGTTAAGAAATAAAAGTATCAGCTATATAATATGTGTCTTCTAGACCACACAAATATAGAGCCTAAGGTTAACAGTTAATGGTGATACCATTAGAAGTTGGTTTCACTTCCTAGTAAGGGAGCACAAACTATGGACACCACTAATGTCCTAAGTAGACGCCACAAAAATGTAGGACCTAAACTAGCAAAAATGAATATTTTTATTGCCAATCTTATTATAAAAATTCAAATTTGAAATAAAAAAAACTAGGTAAGAGCTATGAATGAATGAAAATTGAACGAGATAAAAAGGGAAAATGAGATTAACCTAACAGATGAGCGTCCACCAGTACCCTTGCGGACGAGGTGGCCAACGCCCTTGGTAGCTATGGTGGATACGCCACGTTCGTGATCCGCACCATAATCTGCAATTGCAGTGATAAAAATAACAATTAGTTGAATAAAAAGGGAAGTGAGGGATAAGGATGCATTGAATTCGAAAATGGAGGATGAATTCGTTACACACAGTGATGGGAAATTGGGTAGATTGATTTGAGCGAAGTTGAGGATTGGGAGCCTAAGCGTCTTGTAATGGCTTGCATCTTAGCGTTCCCAGAAAACGCAGAAGAATCGAAGCAGTATGAGAGAGAGAGAGAGAGAGAGAGAGAGAGAGAGAGAGAGGCTATTACGCTATGAAGGCTCTGAGGGTGCACGACAGCGTTTCCAACTCTTGATATATTGGGCTCGATGTTTGCATCTGGGCCAGATCTATTAACACTTCCTTTATTATAAAGTATACTCCCTTTTTCTTTGAACTATTTCTTTTCCTACCCTTATATTGCTCTCAGAAACCTTTTCAAATCTCAAAAGGAGAGCTGTCAAAATGGGCCGAAGCCCATAGGCCGGCCTATTAGGTTCGAAAATAGTTAGTGTTTGGGCCTTATTTTTCGAGCCCATTTACATCCGGGTCTTTTTAAGCCTGACCCTAAAAAGCTCTAAAAATATGGGTTGGACTGTATGGACCATGGGTAGCCCGCCAGCCCGAAAAAATTTAAAATTTTTAATATAATTAGAAATTATCCTTTCCTAATTCATAAAGGTATGCTATAAACAATTTGCGTATTATGTATTTTAATTTTTTTTTTTGGTATTATAAAAGTATAAATATCAAACAAAAGCTGATGATTTGACTTAATTTCAAACTAAAAGGTTTCATCCTAATATAATTATGTAGATAGTATAGAAAAGACACCATGATGTATTCTAATTAAAAATAAGGTTGAAATGAGATTTAAAAACTTCTGATGTAATTTTTATGGTAGGATAGAGTTAGTACAAATTAGGGGTGTTCATGGTTCATGAATTGCACTGAACTGAACCAAATTAATGGTTCATTTCAGTTTTTAAAAACCATTTTAATAAAAATCAAGTTAACTGATAAAACAGTTTCAATTCAGTTTTAAACTAGTTCAGAACCAGTTTGTATTTATAAATTGGTTTATAATCAGTTTTTAGTTATAAACTAGTTTAAAACCAATTTATAGTTAAAAACTAAATTTATTTTATAAATTGTTTATTTTATATATATATATATATATATATATATATATATATATATATATATATATATATATATATATATATATATATATATATATATATATATATAAACCTAATATTTTATTAAATTGGTGACACCAAACTATATGCCTTGTAAATCGATCCGACCTATTATCTCTATTAATGACAATCATAATAAGTTTAAAATTTAAAACTTACAGAAATGCTTATAGATTATTTTAAAAAAAATTCTCACATCGAAAATAATTAAATTTGAATCATAAGATGAAAACTTCTTTAACGTATTTGGATAGTATATGAACAAATCATAGATGTATCTTCGCTACCTATGTTTGGCAAAGATCGATTTTTATGTGTTTTTGTTTTCCAACTTACAAGTAACAAAATTGATTTTAGTGGAATTGTGCTCTTATTGTAGTGTGTATAACATGAAGCTTAATTCCAGTTATGTGTTCCATTGGTTCGAGTTACGTGTTCCATTGGTTTCAGTCTGTGAACTGAATTGCTTACGGTTTTGCAAGCAACTCGATTTTTTAGCTTTTTTATTTATTTTCTTTTCGAAAAAACTTAATTTTTTTATTTCTAAAACCTCAATTTTTATTTTTCAAAAAAAAAATTGCTTTTTCATATTACTTAAAAACTCGATTTTTTGTGTTTTCGAAAATTCGATTTTTCATTTTTTTGAAAAAACTCCATTTTTTCGTATTTGTGAAAACTCAATTATTTTTGTTTCCGAAAAAATCAATTTTTCGTATTTTCGAAAAAAATAAATTTTCTGTGTTTCCAAAATATCGATTTTTAATTTTTTTGAAAAAACTCGACTTTTCGTGTTTCAAATAAACTCGAATTTCCTTTATTTCCAAAAAATTCGATTTTTTTCGTATTTTTGAAAAACTCGATTTTTCGTGTTTTCGAAATATCGATTTTTCGTATTTGTGAAAAACTCAATTATTTTTGTTTCCGAAAAAAGTCAATTTTTTCGTATTTTCGAAAAAATCGATTTTTCATATTTCTGAAAACTCGACTATTTGTGTTTCAGAATACTTGATTTTTTTTGTTTTTTTCAAAAAAATTGATTTTTCGTATTTTCGAAAAAACTAAATTTTTCGTATTTTCAAAAGCTCGATTTTAATTTTTTTTTTTGTATTTTTTGAAAAACTCGATTTTAATTTTTTTAAAAAAAACTTTTTTTTTGAATTCCAAAAAACTTGATTTTTTTATTTTTTTTTAAAAAAATCGATTTTCAATTTTTTTTCTTTCTTTTTATTAGAAACTAATTTATATAATTAAACCAGTTTATAAAAAGAAATTGGTTCTAAACTAGTTTTAAACTGAATTTGAATTGTTTAAATTAAATAGTTCAGTTCATTAACCATTTAAGTGGTTCAGTTTTTTTATGGTGCAATGCAGTTCAGATCAAGTATACAATTCAGTTAACCATATTTTTGAAAACCCCTAGTACAAATCATATATATATATAACAATTTGCTATAAAATAATATCTCATCAATCTAATTATAATTGTTATAAAATTTTATAACAGTTTCTTGTTATGATTGTTATAAAATTATAATTGTCATGAATATTTATATCTTAAAATTTGTCGGAACACGTTTTTTAATTTTGTGTGCTACATTAGATAATTTCTGATGTATTTTGAATAGTTGAAATTAAGTTAATATGTTGTTTTATATTTTAATTGTAACTTATATAGATTATTTAGAAATCGTAATTTTAGATATGAAAATTAATATATATATATATATATATATATATATATATATATATATATATATATATATATATGTCGGTTGAAATTAAGTTAATATATTGTTTTATATTTTAATTGTAACTTATATAAAATTTTAGATTATTGCATGCAATTGCATGGTTATTAGAAAAATAAGGAGAAAATTTTGTTTTTTTAGAAATAGGCCCGTTTAGGGCCGAGGCCCATTTAGGGTCGAGTAGCCCGTAGTTCAGACAGGGTTGGGCCTGGGTAGTAAAAATGGAGCCCATTTAAATATGGGCTTTTTGGGCCCAGCCCTGAAAAGCTCAAGGCTCGCATGGACCGGCCCGTATAGGGCCGCGTAGCCCATTTTGACAACTCTACTCAAAAGTGTTATTTATTTTTAAAATTTATAATTTATTTTTTTAAGTGTTTGAAATTTAGAATTCAAACTAGGTAAAAAATAAGAGAAAATAAATAGTATGGATAGTTATATTTCAACAAATTATGAGTTTTTAGATTTTAGAAATCAAACTCTTTAAATTTTAATATATGAATTGGGACCGACCAGAAACAACAATAATAATTTTATTAAAATCAATTATAGCATAAATAAATATATCAAAATGTTTTTTATGTATACCATATAATCATAATCAGTTTCTAATCATAAAGTACATGTTAATTAGATTTTGCCTAAGTCTACTGTAACTTATTCGTCCTCAACTTTTGTATCATCACCATCTTTTTCAGAATCATTAAATTGTATAGGTTTAACATCATCTTCAACTATGACATTACCCTAAATGTAGTTGGATTCATTATATACCTAACCATTTTAGGAATATCTACACCCTCAGTCATATGATTTTGTTTGATTGTGTCTTTCTCATAGTGGCTTTTTAGGAAGTATTTGACAACGATTATGATCTGACCTGTTGATCAGAATCAGAAATGGGCCAGAGACTTCTTGCATAATGTTGGTGATGATGAGGAGGAAGGGGGTATACCTGCAAGGCATTCCGACGATCAAGTAAGTAGGAGTACAAATACTTTTTAGTGTTTCAAGGGTTTGAAATTATGTTACCTGGACCTCTCAAATGAGAGGGTTTTTATATTGCCCCCGGTGCTTGGCCATTGGTCCATGTTTGGGGCTGGATCGCGGATCTAGGCCCAAAACTCGTGACCTCCGGGATTCTAGGATTATGTTTAGGAATCCTGGAAGGCTGCCTGAAATAACTGTTGGTCGGGCAGATATGTATCTCTGGTCGGTAGAGAAGTCTAGTGAGCAGAGGGTCATCTGTCCTCGACGGGGGAGTAAAGGAAATGCCTTGCTGTAGGCGCATGTGTAAGTCAGGTCGAGGGCAACGACGATATGTTGTCCTCGGACCATATGGAGGAGTTTGCTCGATAGAGGGGCAGATGAAAAGGGGTTTCCTTTGCCCTTAGGTGATTGGGTCAAGGCTATTAGACCGTCTTGGGAGCAGAAGTGGATTGGGCTATGCCTAGCCATTGGAGCAGTCCAAAATAGGAGCTCCCTAAGTCGTGGCTCCGAGCATGGGAGTGACGACTTAAGGGCAGGCTCTGATCCGATGAAGGAGGATGTGTGCAGATGATGCCTATTTTCTAAAGAGGCGGTATTTTTAGGGAAAACCGAGGAGAAGAGCTCGCGAGGAGATTTATCGTTGTCGTGGAGGCGTGGCTTGCACGGATGCTCTTCTTTGGCAATAACCTGAAATAAACAAATGGCATCGGCATAATACAATATAACGATAGCAAAAAGATAATAAAATGAGCTTAAAATAAAGCGAATCGAGTTAAAATATACTATGTATTTTCATGTTATCAGCATCACTAAAGGATAACAAAATAATAATTTAGCAAAATAATGATATATATATATATATATATATATATATATATATATATATATATATATATAGTTCCTGAAGAACTTATAAAGCATCCTTAGAGGGTTACTCGAAAAATATTTATCTTTATCATTCTTTTGAAGATCTATGATCTAGCTCTCGAATATATATATATATATATATATATATATATATATGTGTGTGTGTGTGTGTGTGTGTGTGTGTGTGTGTGTGTGTGTGTGTGTGTGTGTGTGTGTGTGTGTGTGTGTGTGTGTGTGTGTGTGTGTGTGTGTGTGTGTGTGAAAGATATTGGATCGAACTCTAGTATGATCGAAGGGTAGTTTCTTGGTTCGACAATTTGACAGGATCTTAGCTTGTCGTCGAAGTCTGTTCACATGTTGTAGTCGAAGCCCTACAATATTGTAGTCGAAGTATGGAGTAGTCGAAATGTTAAGTTTGTTAGCATGTCGAATTGGACCTGTTTAAACAATATGTAATTGGTGCAGTATGTAAAAATAACTAATCCCCATTCGATGTCTTCGTTTTTTGACAATTACAAGAGAACATATCTACATGCAAATACTGAGTTCGAGAATCAGAGTTCCTAGACTGTTGGATGTTGGATGTTGTTCAAGTTTCCATGTCACAAGAAAACTTAAGGGGGGGCATTCACTTAGTAGGGAAGCTTCAAGCTCAAAATATTATGATTCTATCAAAAATCAAAATCACAACTACAATACATATTTCCTAAGGTTAATGACAACATTTATTCTTCTAAAGCCCTTGAACCCCTATCTAAATGCATCTGAATTTTAAAATATGAAAAGAACTTGAATATAAATTCAATATATTTTGATCAACAAATTTTATACCAATTTGTTTATTTATTAGTAAGAAACATTTATGCCTTAAATTCTGGTCTTGGTTTATATATCACATATTGGTATCATGATTTATTCTTAGATAACTTTGGTGCAAACATTTGTAATTAGAATAATTTTAATACATGTACCACTAAGTATACTGCATAGTATAGATAACAGTAGTTTCCTTCATAAATTTAAATATTTGTTGGTGTGGTCTACTTTGTCTGAGTTTATGTTTCCATTTTATACGAGTTCATGCGTAAAAAATGTATTTCCAGTAATTTTGGTCTCTTCACTCAGTATTCGATGTTATATTTTTTCAATTCCTTCCTCTTTGGATTTCTCAATACGTGTCATGATGTATCACATGAGAGCTTTGGTACTACAGGGCTATCTAGAGAGCAGATCACTGAGAGATAGTTAAATAAAAACATTTATTGTTCCACTGTCATTTTCTGGTTTATATTGTTCTAATTAAGCTTGACATGTATATTTTCGGAACAATTTGATTATAAGTCAAGATTTTGAAACAATACGAGAATCACAAGCATAAGCAGCAAAAGGCACCAGAAGCTACTGATATTGCTTTGTTGTTGAAGAGGTATCAAAATGGTGTGCTCGCATTTTACCAAGCACTCTTAGTATTAAAACTAGCAGTATGGTTATGTATTTTTTTATGGGCATCTATGTGATAGTAGGCATTAATGCTTTCCTGAATATTTTATAGAATGGAGTGTGCTTTAGATGCCTCTTAAAGTAGATTTTACTTTTGGTCTTTTGGATTTACGTTTTCTTTAGACTTAGTCTCTTGATTTTCTATGTGTGGCAATTTACTTTAGTATCTATGTGTTGGTAGGTTTTATACTTATAATTATCTTGTATGTTGGTAGATTTTAGTGAACAATACATGATAAATTTTTCTTTTATGATGATGTACTTTTTGTAATTGTTAATGATATTTGAGTTGCATTTGGTTGTTATTTTCTTTTATAATGAATAAGTTGAATGACATATATATTATGTTTTATAATAAAAGAAATTCTTTTTTAAAAATTAATATTTTTTTCATAATTTGTAAAATCCTTTTTGTAATATCTAAAATTTCAAAGGTCTTAAGATAGTTCTTTCAGAAAAATGCTAATAAAGAGTGGGTATATAATAGCACTTTTAGAAAATTGCTATTAAATCATAATCTATAAACATGTTAGTGTAATATAGGCTACGATAGTGCTTTGAGAGAAGTGCTATTAAAGAATGGGCTTTTAATAGCGCTTAAAATGTGCTATCATAAATGGACAATCTATAATAATGGGGGCTTTAATAGCACTTAAAAGCGCTATTGAATGCAAAAAAAAAACGCTATTAAAGTCTTTTTTTGGCGTAGTGTTTGTGAAGTCCAATTTAGCTTGTTCCCTAACTTAGTTTGTGTAATGGGTCTCCGTGTAAAAGCTTATTAGTTTAGTGTGTTAGTTTTATTATAAACTAGTGGGAAACTCGTGCGTCCGCACAAGTTCTGGTGTGGGTTGGACCAGGTTTATCAGATACATATAATATTAAGTAAAAAAATTGAAACTTTTTTTATATCAAATTGGAATATAGAAGTTTTAATGTTTAAACAAAAATATTAAATTGATTAAAAAAAGATCAAAGGTAGTATTTATTTATAGAATATGGTTTAATATTAATAAATAAAATAATGCATTAAATATTGTTTAGATTCCACTTACTAAACATGAATAAAAATAATAGGCAATTGAATGCATGTTCTGAAGTCCAAAAATAAAATGATAAAATAGAAAGAACTTTAATATTGTAAAAAATATAAAATAATTGGTGTGTTTGCGCGGATTTTTGTATGGTTACCCGTGCGTCCGTCCGAATTCTGGTGTGGACCGCGAAATTGTCACCAGTTTGATTTTGAAATATAAAAAAAATAGAAAATATTTAAATTTAATTCTAAAAAAAGAAAAATAATAAAAAGTAGTCAAAGATAAATTTATAAGTTAATCAAAGACAAATATTTAAATGAAAGATATTTTTTTAAAAATAAAAACAAATTTTATCAATTTCTCAATTTTTAACAGAAAGTCATCAATAATATATATATTTCAATTATTCATATATTATATTAAAAGTTATTATATTTTAAATTAAAACAATCACTATAAAAATATTAAATATATAAATAATTAAAAACAATACGTTTTTCTCGTGTTTGAATTCATACATTATTTTAAATATTTTTATTTTTATTTTATTTAATTATACAAAAAAATATAATAATTCGTGTGTTCCAAAAATGTAATAACCCCGTGAGAAACAAAACATTCTCCTTTCCAACTAACCCCGTTAAATTTCCGTCAACTTTTAAATTAAAACATAATTATGTATTTTGTAATCAAAATACTTTTTTTAGAAATAACATGCTATGCTTTTTTTTTCTTAAACAAATAAACATGATTATCTACTACATGATGGCATTGAAAATAAGAAATTCCAAATATATTATTATACTACTATATACACATAAGTGAACATTGAAAACTATTCATACTATAAGTTTTATTATTCCACCCTATATCAGGAAGATTCATTTCATACACAGTACATGTATAGCTTATTGTTATGTATAGCTGATTGTCAGGGCCGGTCCTTTGAATTTGAGTGCCTTGGGCGAATCAAAAGAGTGGTGCCCCTATATTTTTTTAACAATAAATACATAAGGATAAAAGAAATAATTGGATATAAAACACATTTTCATTTGACATTGTGCAAAAAGAATACAAGTATGGATTTTTGAATCAATATTTATACTACATCAAAATATAAACCACTATAAAGAGAGTTATTCTTCTTCTTCTTCTTCTTTTTCTTCTTCTTGATCTAATCTTTTTTCCTTTAAAAAATTGACCAAACCTTTAAAACTATTTAAATATCACCTCTTAGCATTTTTGTTGCAAAATCATTAATAATTTGGTCATAATCAAAGTTCTTCAAAAAATTATTTTCAATTGAAATCAACGCAAGATTATTTAATCTATCTTGTGACATAATGGATCTCAAATAAGATTTTAATAATAGCCAATATTATTGTATAAGCTATGCATGCATTAGGAAAACAATTAAAATTTTTTAGAGAACTCAATATCATATAGCTTGATTTTAATTCTTTTAATTCTTCAAACAAAATTTCACCATCAAAATCATCAACTTAATCCAAATTTGACACGATCACAAGATTTCTAACCTATCAAATGACACTATCAATAATATAAAATATTCTATATATCATTTTTTTAATTTTAGTGCCTCAATTAAATTCTCTAGTTGCTAAAATTATGGATATATTAATTGATTTTATTCTACTCTATATATTATTTATGGAAAATTACATTCTTTCATTAATTTTGACTTTGTAGTGTCACTATAATTTTGTTAGCCAATGTTTTTAAAAAAAAATTTAACAAGTTTTTTTACTATAGAAAATTTTCTTTTAATATATATAGGGGTAAAAAAAATTTGGTGCCCCTAAAATTATGGGGCCCTGGGCTCCCGCCCCGCGAGCCCATGCTCAGGGCCACCCCTGCTGATTGTTATGTATGTTCTCATTTAATATATTATTTTCAAAACACTGAGCTATATCACCGATGATCATAATTTCTTCTTTTCCACATTCAGCATAATCTACAACTCATTATATATATATATATATATATATATATATATATATATATATATATATATATATATATATATATATATATATATATATATATATATATATATATATATATATATATATATATATATATATATATATATTGTGTGCAATATAATAGTTTTGCTTCAAATATCAGTTAAATCAATAATTTATCTTTACAAACAATTTCAACAAATCATAATAATTCAACTACATAAGCCAGTTGATAAGTCTTAGGTGGCCCTCACAAAAATGCTAGAAATCAACCCTCACCTCAGTTATATGATCCAATATCCCAGCAAAATTGCAGGCAAAGGTTCATGATGCCATCTAATATCTTTGAAACAGAACCAATGTCCAAGATTGTTTTGAAAATAAATGTTGATACATACCTACAGAAAACATTAAAATTATGTAAAGAGTGTGATCCTTAGTCTACAACTGTGGAACTTTAACATTCATGTTAGTGGAGTACAATAACCTGTCAATTTTCATGATTCAAAAAACAACAAAACAAAGATATCAATCAGGGGAGGAGAAGAGCACTGTTATTCTGGAAAATTCTTTACAGCTTCCTCCTAAAACAAACTTGCATTACGATTTACCTCACTTCACAAATCAACACACCATCTCTAATTCATACCAACTTACAATTTCATCATCATCTCCAATTCACACCAGATTCATAACTTCCTTCATCGATTTGCACAATCACCGACACACCAAACGGATTCAATAACGGATCGCAGCAACAACTCACAACCATTCGTAACCGAGCAAAAATCACCTCAGAACGATAGATCGCAACAACAACGACGTCAACTTTCAACATACAACGGATCAACGCATATCATATCATATCAACATCACCTCCTAATCGACGAACACAACTCAGTAGCAGCGCATCTGACTTCGAAGTTTTACAGCACCGCACTGCTCTTCAACATAACAACCACCGATGCAAAGTTTGGAACCTGTGAATCAACATACAACAAATCACCAATCACTTCCGACAAGAAATAGTAGAGCCTAAGAGGAATCAAAAGCAAATTATGGATGTGAAATGTGCCTTTATGATATATTAATGCTTATACTAATGTTTTGTTACATTATTCTGATATAGTCACTACTTAATTATCATTTCCATGAAAACAAATAACGTCACCATGAATCATATTGTGTTTAAATTCATTCTTTCTCACACTAAGCATTTTTCATTCATCGAAAAACTAGGCATAACAGAATAACTTAGGAAATTCAATATTCACCTCTAAGAACAATGATGTTACGGGACCTTCTCCCGCATTTCTTTGCACTTGCAATGGCTTCAACAAATCCTACATGGCTTTTCTGAGCTTCAGGTCCAAATTTCGTTATTACTCTGTCAATGCAATCTCAAACATCACATCATAAAGTATGGGTAGCATATCTTAACTCAAAGAAATACCAAAAAAGTATGAGAAACTCAAGAGTAAAGCATAAGAGATAGTGTTAATGTGATGGTGGGAACAAATACCTGGTTCCTTCACCTTAGCAAATCTGATGAAAATGACTGTTGTTAGCTTAAGAACCCTAACTACAAAATCAACACCCTAAATTTATAAGAAAACCAAACAGAATCCATACCTTGTTAGCTACAAAATTCACCGGTAAAAATTGATCCAATCTATAACCTGAAAAATAAACCACAAAATCATCAAATCAATCACAAAACCCCTAACTAAAAAATCAAAACCATAAATTTCTAACTAATTAACAGAGTTTGATACCCTAAAATATCAATCCAACCGATCCAGATACCGTAAACCGTCGGAGTACATCCCCAATGTCGTAGTACGCCTTTGTCTGCTCCTCCACTGTTCTCACCGTCATCACCGTTGATTTTTCCCCAAATCTTATCGATAACCCTCAGAATGAAGGTTGAGGAAGAGAAAGAAGAAGATGATTGACGAAGAGGAAGATGAAAAATGACGAGAAAGAGAAAGAAAAATGACGAGTACAAAGGGAGCTGTGAGAAAGGGAGCAAAAAGTAAGAAGCAATAGATCTGATGTGATAAGACATATGGGGACCGTGAAAGAAGTACAAAGGGAGTTGCGTTTCAGTTGAAAAGTGAAGGAGAATAGTTGGTACATCATGCATTTGGTTGTTGTATGTGAGACAAAGAGATAGTTAGGATACAATTACATATTCATTAGTTAAGATAGGGGTATGAAATGACCAAGAAATGGCAAACGAGGGTGACATGGAAATCAAAAGCCATAGGGTAGCAAAGTCTTTTCCACAACTATAATTCTTCTTATATGATAGATAGCATACTAGTCTCTCATCATTGCACACTACAAATCCTAACTAGGGTGAGATAGGTTTTTTGTTATTCTGTAACATTTGTAATCTTCTTTCAAAGAGAAAGTAAATAATAGTAGTTTATAACCAATTTCATTGTGTTCTTATTGCTTCCCTTTTTCCTACCCTTGTGAGTTTCTTGCCAAGAAAAGAAACTTGTTATACTTTGTTATTGGCATTGATGTCACAACAAATTGGTGTTGTGAGCATGGAGAAGATGCCGTCATCAAAGTATGAGATTAAAAGGCTCACCGGAGTGAACAATTTGGTATGTGGCACTTGAAGATGAAAACCATACTGGTTGAACAGGGTTGTTTATAAGTTGCATGAAGAAAGATAGTTTGTTCCCTTGATGTTACAGAGTTTGTTCCAAGGTGGAGATTTGTAAGATATTGGATTGAACTCTAGTATGATCGAAGGGTGGCTTCTTGGTTCGAAAATTCGACAGGATCTTAGCATGTCGTCGAAGTCTGTTAACATGTTGTAGTCGAAGCCCTAGAATGCTGTAGTCGAAGTATGCTCAAGTATGCATAGTCGAAATGCTAAGTTTGTTAGCATGTCGAATTAGGCCTATTTGTTAAGTCTAATTGTTTAAGTTATTTTGTTCCCTAAGTTTACTTGTGTAATGGGTTTGCGTGTAAAAGCCCATTAATTTAGTGTGTTAGTTTTATTATAAATAACATACTAGTCTTTCATCATTGCATACTGCAAATCCTAATTATGGTGAGAGAGATTATTTATTATTATATAACACTTGTAATCTTGTTTCAAAGAGAAAGTAAAGAATAACAGTTTACAACCAATTTCATTGTGTTCTTCTTGCTTCCCTCTTTTCTACCCTTGTGGGATTTTTGCCAAGAAAAAAAAACTATTATACTTTGTTCTTGACATTGATTTCACAAATATATATATATATATATATATATATATATATATATATATATAATAATAATAATAATAATAATAATAATAATAATAATAATAATAATAATAATAATAATAATAAATGATGCCTAGAGGAGCTAAAGAATGATTTATTTGTATGCATTGATCAATGAATGATTATCACCTGAGGATTGATAAAAGATGACGAATTTGTCTCCATTGATGCAATCCTAGAAGGATTGCATCAATAATATTAAAGAATCTCGTAAGTATTATATCAAGAATGCTAAAGTAAAACAATCCCAGAAGGATTGTGTAACACCCCAAAAATTGTATTTAATTATTTAATCTAATATTTGATTGTTTTGTGTGATTATATGAGTCATTGTGAATTAACGATGAGATTATGTGATGTATGATGTTTATGTTGATGTGTGTGGGGTAGTGGAATTAAGGTGTTAGTTAGAATAATAAAATAAATATAGTTTTAATTAGCACTACCATTTAATTAAAATAAAATATGAAGATAGTATGAGGTGGAGTTTGTAAGGGCGTTATAGAAATAACATAATAAGGGTCTTAAGGCTAACTAAGTAAATAGAGGAAAAAGGAGAGAGCATTTATTCATCGTAGAGTTCTGGAGAAGCGTGAAAGAAAGGGAGAGGTAGGGAGAGATAGGGCAAGAAGAGGAGAAGAGAACCAACCATAGAATTTAGGGAGAGATTCAAGCTAGCCAATAATCTAAGATAAGGGGGTTATCCGCCATTGTTATGGATTTGAAGGTCTAGGGTTTGATGATGGGTATTGGAGTTGTGATGAAAAAATGTGATTTGATGTTTGTAATGACTAATACATGTTAGAACTAGGTTAATAGGCCTTAAATCATAGAGAAATAATGATTAAAATAGGTTTTTGGGTGGAAAACTCAGACTGGTATGAGGCACTTAGCGCAGAATTTTTCTTTAAAAATCGCAGAGCGCGTTTAACGCGCTACCAAAAGAAAAACAAGGGTCCATGCAGAATGGAGTGCGTGTAGCACGGACAGGGGGCACTTAGCGCGGGCCACTGGGACGAAAAATGATATTTTTGAAAAATGATATTTTTGAAAAATGATTTCAAAATATGGAAGTTTATAATTTATACTAATTTTTTAGTAATTTTCCAGAATTTAATAAGTACGTTTGGATGGGTTTAGAGAGCCGTTTACGTGGAACTTGATTATGTGATTCCATGTATGTATGTGCTTGTTGTGATGATTGAATAACATGATAATTATGAAGTATGTGTTGTTTTGATCGAGATGGTTGTGTTGATTGTGTAGTTGAGATGATTTTGTAATATGATGAATAAATGAATGATGGTGCAATTTTGGTGGTCATTGATTATTTTGAAGTTCTGCATCATACATTCATAGCATATTTATAGGACGATAGTCCAATGATGTTTGCAGGACATATGGTCCAGTGATGACCTCAATCCCATTGTGCGGATTGGATGCGATATTGTGAAATACTTCGGTTCCAAGCGAGAATCAATCTTATTGATGGGGATCTTTGGAGAACAATGACTGAGTCATTAGTGAAGTTTTGGTACCACATGCATGAGTCTATTGGTGTTGCATTTCATTGTTTGTGACATTGTATGATTTGAATGATGTTTTGATTTCCCGTGATGTAAATGATGAATTATACGATGATATTATGAATACACGATGATGTCGTGAATAGATAATGATGTGCAGGTGTGAGTAAGTATGTGAAGCATGAGGAATACATTGTATCGGTATATGTGTGGTTGTTGATTATTTATGTACTATTACTATATTTATTCCTTTTATCTTATATAATTATTATGAAATACTCACCCTTTCTATTTGACTGTTGCCTCCACGTGGGTAACACACAGGTAATCAGGAATAGTCCTCTAAAGTTAAAGGATAGCTTCGTGGAGTCCTTTTGTCGCTTGTTTAGAATAAAGAGAGTCTTGCTATGATACGTAACATCGGGGTCGGGATCGTGTGCTTTGGAACTATATGTTCATTTTGAATTGTGTTTTAACATGATGAAGTACTTTTATAGTATTATGACATCTGGTTTATGAAACATGAACGATGAAGTCATGAATAATGTTTTATGAAGTTTTTAATGATGTTTTTAAACTATGAATTCAGTTGCGAGACAATTGATGTTATTGTTGTGTTACTAAAGAAGTGTTTGATTACATAATTTTGAGAGCCCGTGTTACGGAGCATGACTTGTTATTGTGAAGCTTATATGAAGGTGACACTCTTGTGTGGATGTTATATTTTGATTTGTTTCGTAATGTAATGCGAATATTATTTGTGGGTAAGAAAGGTGTTACAGATTGCATCAATAATATTAAAGAATTCCAGAAGGATTATATCAATAATGTATTTTATAGTATTCATATATTTTGTTTTGTTTAGTTTTCTAATGAACAAATATTTATTTTCTTTTATTTCAAATTTGTTTATTAAATTATAATTCTTGTATAAAATCCGTAGAGTTATTTATATTTGTTGAATAATTTTTGTACTCTATATTCAATATACGTAAAGCTTAAAAAAATATAGTGATGTATTTTATATACTATGTGATTATTTTTAAAATTTATAAATGTTTTATTTAGATGTCGAAATTGTAATAAAATTATATGTCATCCATTTTTAAAAAATATAGTTTATATAAATAATTTTATTATTTACTATGGATTGAAACAAATTAGAAGAAAAAAATCATATGTATTATTGTAAACCAGAAGTTTACAGATCACACTTAAGTGTATTGTTGATAAAATTGGTTGGGTCATCTTGGATGTATTATGAAGCGAGAATTAGTTTTGAAGAACCAGAAGTTTCTTCAATCCAATAAAATTTGTGTTTTTAAAGGAAATTTTGAGATATTGAATTTTTATGACATTAATTGTTGCATCGACTAAAAGATCTTGCATATGTCTACTCACAACCAGAAGTTTGTGAAATTATTTTCTCAACTAATTAGACTAAGATCTTGTTTTCTAGATTTTTTTGAAATTCCTGTATAAGTATCACATATATTATTAAAATTGATATTGAACATCATGTAATTTATGTTATAAAAAGAAAATGGGCCTGAAGATCCTTTCGTTAGACGTCTAAAGTTAGTTATATGGTTGATACTTCTGAGATAATCAATTCAATATTATATATTTGAAACACTCAAAGTATGGTATTAAGATATTTATTTGCATTAAGCCAACAAGTTAGCGTATGATAATTCTCCACTTAACTTACAAATTATTTAAGGTTAATAATCTAATATATCTCATCTAAGTACATTTTTTATTGTGTTTTGTATAATACAATGACTCCAATATAGTACGCTCAGATGAGTTTTGAAACAATGTTGAAAAAATGCATTTTATATGAATCTCATATTTGAGGTTTTATCTTGATCCAATAATTGGATACTTGTTTGAAGTAGTTGGCTGATTATCAATTGATAAATTAATTTTTTTCAATATTAGGAGGAGAGAATAAACAACTCAAAGTGTGAACTAGAAGTTCAAATGAACAATTTGAAACAAAATATTATTAATCATTTTGATCCTCGAAGTCCAAAACACAATTTATTTGCAAAGTTTATGAAACAAATTATCATCTGCTAATACTCCACTCAAAGTGGATTCTTCTATTAGACAATCTAATATTGCAAATGAGTTGTAACTACGCCTAAAGCGTGGTAGTAAAGTCGGTTTCAATGTTAAACGTCTTCTACCTAGAAAAGAAACTAAAGTTAAAAATGAACCACGAGAGGATATGAAAATTCTAAGAGCACTTTGATATAATTGATTTTTTCATTTTCAGAAGAATTAATCAAGTACTTGAAATATGAAATAAAGAGATCTCGATAAATTATATCATGGATAAAATGGAATGAAACTGAAATTATAATAACCAAAATAAAGTCAATATTGACAATGTCTTTGTATACAATATAACACTAAAAGTGTTAAACGATAACGAGGATCATGAGTCAAAGTCTATCAAAGATTGTTGACAAAGTGTGAATTGGTCAAAATGAATATATTCAATTCACTTTACAAGTGACTCGATTATGGTCCAAATACCTCAAGGTGTGAAACCAATGAGATATAAATGAGTTTTTGTGAAAAAGAAAAATCAGAATGATATAAAGCTTGATTTGTTGTTCAATGATTTTTATAAAGACCTAAGATTGATTTTGATGAAACATATCCACATGTAGTGGATTCAATTAATTTTTGATATTTAATCAACATTGTAGCACATGAAGGGCTTAATTTGAACATAATAGATGTTCTGACATCTTATTTACATGGCTCACTTGATGGTGACTATAATACGGTGAACTGACTTTTTATCGAAATGTCGCGGTTAAGCAAGAGTCGCCACCGACTTTTATTTTATCCAAATATATCATAAAGGCTAAAAGAACAGGAAAAACCTTTTAAATAAAAACAGGGTTCGGGGGTAATTATGCAAAGGGAAGGTGTAAGGCACCCTTTGCATCCATGGTTTTCCATGGGCTCTTAATTGCTTTGCTCTTTAGTTTTGAAGTCAAAAGTTTCAGAAAATGTAAAAAAAAGAGATAAGGACTTTAGCTCGTAAATGAGCGTAGCCTTATTGAAGATTTATGAGAAAGAATATGAAAAAGGTTTTTTAGAGCAAGGCAAAGCAATTAAGGGCAAATTACCTTATAGTTTGAAAGAGGAGTTCTTTTAGCCTTTCAGGGTGAAAGGGTCTATCCTTGCCATAAGAGGGCAGGAAGCCTTTCATTTGGAGGTTGAAGGGTCATCGAGAGTTCGCTCGCCTTAAGACTGTCCCATGCCATAGAGAGGCAGGTAGTCTGAGGGAAGAACCAGAATAGCCTTTTCGTAGGCAGCCAGAGGATATCTCAGCCTTTTCGTAGGCAACTTCCGAGGGTCGAGATCATGTGTATCGAAGGCAACATCATTAGGGACCATGATCTTAATCGAGGCAACATGGCTGAGGTATCCTCGTATTCGAGGGACATGGCTATTCTGCAAAAAAAAACACAAGGCAACAGGCAACAAGGCAACATGCAACAGAGAGGTTACCCCAAAAGTGTGCGTGTGTGCACCAATCACGTGACCAGTTTCAGATATTTATCTTATATTTAAGTGATTCTAGATTCGATTCAAAGTTATCACTCCCTAAAATTACTAACCACAACAATCAATAATTAAAGCAATAACGGGAGAGGGAAATTGAAACCAGCGGAGGGAGAGGGGAATTGAAACCAGTGGGATAAAATGAAGCCAATAGGTTTGAAACAAGTAATAATATAATTGAGATTAGGGTTTAGGGTTACCGATACTCGACGCTTTGGCAATTGATAAACCCTGAAAAGGTGGAAAAAATGGCCAAAAAAAAAACGGGGTGAGTGCATTATTGGTTAGGAGGCGAACATTGCTAACACTAATAAAAGATAAAGAAATTAAGAATAACTAAATAAAAAGGAACTTAGCTTTGCATTTTGAATTTGATCTGACATGGTTGGCGGTCGGAGGAAGCCTCAGGGTTAACCCTGAAAAATGGCAAGGGCAAAGGCAAAGAAAGGAGGGGGCGAGACAAACCCTGATTTAAAAGGAAATAAAATAGACTTTGAAATAGAAACTAAATAGAATACTTAGCTTTGTAGAAGGCGAGGCGCGTAGTCGGAAGGCATCTGAAAAGCCAACCCTGAAAAGGCATAGAAAAAAGAAATATTCAGTGTAGGGTTATTCCTCGTAAACCCTAATCAGGTTTCGAATTGAATGTGGATATAATTAATTATTGGTCTCGCGACCTAATTAATTAAATCAGGATAAAAAAAATAAAATCGGGTGTAAAAATAATTTTTATGAATTTTTTGGAATTTAAATAAAATAAATATGAATTTTTAAGGATTTTTAATAATTAAATCAAATTAAATAACTATTATTATAAATAATATATATATTAAATATTATATAAAATAAAAAAATAATAAGTATAAATATATTTATATAAAATTTTTATATAATTTATATATATATATATATATATATATATATATATATATATATATATATATATATAAAACAATTTTTATTTGAAGACAAACAATATATATACATATATTAAAAATAAAATAAAAGGGCTATGTAATTAAAAATAAAAAAATTATGAAAATCTTAACTTTTGATTCAGTGTGGCTTATCCATGATGGTCCATGATGCACCCTCGTCCTGGCACACGTTGGATTGGAAAGGAGGCGCATCCGATGGCTCTGATGATGAAGGCACATGATAGCGCATGTGTCTTAACGCACGTGATCCTTGGATTTTGAAAAAGAAGCAGCGCGCGTTTTCTGGCCAGTGAGAGCACGCCACATTATCATCTTCTAGCTTCGTCCATCGTCTTAGGGAACCAGGACTTTTAGCGACGGCACGAAAGCGTGGCCATAGATCCTGCAAGTTACGAATAACAACAAAACGCACGAGAAACCTTTCGCGAGACCATGAATCGATTGCATTAGTCATTCTGAACACAACCATGGCCTTATTTCGTTCTGATTTTACCTGTGCTATAAAGCCCTAATAAAAGCTACGAAACCCTAATAATGGTATACGACTCAAACGGGCATGAAAACGCAATTAAAGTTTCCATAATCCACAAGAACATGATCATGATTATGAATATGCAATTAAAATTGAATTATGATGCATGATTTAGCGAGATCGAATGAGTTTAGAAAAATGCAAACCAATGCTTATTAGTGTCGATTCTGAGAGCTTTGCTTGGCGAGAGGGATTAGGTTAACTTCAGTGAACCTCCAGGGATGTATTGAAATCAACGAGGCTTCTTGAATTGGCTTCAAACTCTGAATCAACCTTGCAATTTTTGCTTGATTTTGAAACTCGAGTTTGTGTTCTCTCCTGCAGAAATTCTGTAACCCTTGTGTCTATGAGTGTTAGTTACTTATAATAGAAGGATTTAGGGTTGACAAACTTGATCAAATCTCACTAAATCAATCAATGGAAATTTGATTTGAAATATGTTATTTAATGTTTCTAAATATGGCTAATATCAATCTAATCTTTGCCAATCTTGCTTCCCTGAATTTGAATCAAATATATTATTTGATTAATGATTGAATATGATTGGAATTAAAAAGAAATTCAATCTTTACAATTTTCTTCAAATAATGATTAAATATATGATTTAAATGAATAAAAAATTCAAATAAAATCCAATATTCCATGTATTTTCGTGGAAAAGAGATCTCGGGCTCTTGGATACTTGGGGATCAAGATTGAGTAAAAATAACTTGGGCCCATTTGCAAAAAAAGTCAAGTTATTTCACATTTTTCACTCCAAAATAGTCCAACTTTAACAAGGCCTATTTCTCTCAATTTTTGAGGTATGGAAGTGTTCTAGAACTTTTTAGAAACCTTAAAGAGTCCTCTAACCAGTGTCTTTGGTCTCCTATCAAAATTATTTTCCATGCTCCTTGTGTATCCTTTTGAAAAAAGTGTCTTTTTGTTGACTTTTGAAAAGGACCTATAATGTTTTGGTTCATATCTCTTAAATGAAGCATTTTTAGACTTGGCATGTGAGAGACAAAGTTGTAGAGAATCAAATTTCCTTCAAGATGTGCTTTGGATGGAAAAATTTTGATGTTCTATGTGAGTGTTATGGCTGGTCAAAGTTCAGTTGACTTTCTCCTATGGAAACCCTAATTTAGAAACTTTTTGAATTGTTGATTTCTGATCTTTCCTTGATGAACCATGATCAATTCTTGATCAAATGGTGAAGGATACTTTAATATGAGGATCTTGACAAAAAATCAGGAGTTTTGACTTTACTTTGACCACAGTTGACTTTTAGGTTAACCTAGTCGACTGTTGACTTTCTGAACAATTGAGTGACCAATCCCTTGAATTGAGACTTGATACTTGTCATGGAGATAGTGTGGGATATATTGAGCCATATAGGATGCCTTGGAGCCATTGATTCACTGCTTTTCCTTTGAGCAGACCAAACCCTAGTTTCAAAGCCTTGCATAGGAGAGTGTGTCCTGGAGCTTTATATACTGATTTGACTTTGTATAAGAGAAATAGTATGGGCAAATTTTGGGGTATGACAGCTGCCCCTGTTCAATTTTCTTAAACCTGAAGATGTAGAGTGGTTTGTATGCCAATCGGAATCTGAGGGTAGAAGAGGATTGAACACTAGAATGCCCAGAAATTTGCCCTCGCTGAAGTAGGGACTTTTTGTCGGAGATGGGCTTAAAGATGCCATCCAGGCCTCGAGAGAAAAAAGTTTATTGGAGATGGGCTTAAAGATGCCATCCAGGCCTCGAGAGAAAAAAGTTTATTGGAGATGGGCTTAAAGATGCCATCAGACTTGATATACTTGAGAGTCAGAATGTGTCGTACGTTAGACTGTTTCTGAGGAATATACTTAGGTTGAGCCGTACGTTAGACTGAGTCTAGTTTGCATCAGCAGATGTCTGGAAAACCGTGCGTTAGGCTGAAGGATATGTCGTATGTCAGATCAGATCCAATTTGCACCCGTAGATGTCTGGAGAAACCGTGCGCTAGGTCGAGGAATGAGCCGTGCGTTAGACTATTCTCAATTGCATCCTCAGATGTCTGGAAAACCGTACGTTAGGTCGAAGAATAAATCGTGCGTTAGACTATTCTCAATTGCATCCTCAGATGTCTGGAAAACCATGCGTTAGGTCGAAGAATAAATCGTGCGTTAGATTATTCTCAATTGCATCCTCAGATGTCTGGAAAACCGTGCGTTAGGTCGAAGAATAAATCGTGCGTTAGACTATTCTCAATTGCATCCTCAGATGTCTGGAAAACCGTGCGTTAGGTCGAAGAATAAATCGTGCGTTAGACTATTCTCAATTGCATCCTCAGATGTCTGGAAAACCGTGCGTTAGGTCGAAGAATAAATCGTGCGTTAGACTATTCTCAATTGCATCCTCAGATGTCTGGAAAACCGTGTGTTAGGTCGAAGAATAAATCGTGCGTTAGACTATTCTTAATTGCATCCTCAGATGTCTGGAAAACCGTGCGTTAGGTTGAAGAATAAATCGTGCGTTAGACTATTCTTATTTGCATCCGTAGATGTCTAGAGGGCCGTGCATTAGGCTTTGTTTTGAATAAGATTCGAATATTTGTAATGTACCTGTCACATATTCACTTGGTAACAATGTCAGTTTTATGCAATGTTTATGATGTATGTAATGAATGATATGGAGTTCTCAAAAATGAATGGGACGCTTTGTATGTTATGCGTGAATTATAACCGCATGCAATGTATGAATATGCATGTGATGTATATGATGTATGGCTATGATTTATGTTATTCGAAGCATCTTGATTGAGAAGACAAATCTCTATGTCATTGTGAGTTTGATGTTTTGATCTTTTCTTGGAGATGCTCAGCTGGGGATTTATGATTTCTGCTTGGGGATGAATAGTAATTTGACGGATCCTGACTGGGGATGAAAGATATTAGTAAGCCATGTTGGAGAAGAGCAAAGTGTTGGAGAAACAGTAGTGTTTAAACTCTGTTGGGGAGCCACGTCTTTGTCGGGACGAGAGTATTTGAAGGTATCTTCTTAGTGATTACTCTGTGGGGATATGGTCTTGTGAGATCAGCTTTGTGGGAAGACGTGGATGTCTTGAACGTTGCCCCTAGTATTATAATAACTGCCATTCCTGGAAGATGTCAAACTGGACTTGTATAGATTTGCCACCACTTGTAGGAACTTTTGGAAAGATTCACCTCGCGAGGACTTTATGAAATGTGCACTATGGGCGACATGCCCCTAGTAATCATAGGCCCAATATAATGTCCTATGTTAGCTTCAGATCTCCTTGGATGCGTGCCCCTGATTGTTCTGGCATCCTTGAGAGATTCTCAGAATCTTGATTGCCCCAGATTGATCGGGAAATAGTTTGAAATCCACTTGGGTTGTATGCCTTTGATTATTCGGCATTTGAGAGATTTTGGAATCTTGACATGATGGCCCCAGATTGATTGGCAAAACTTGTCGTTCCCCTTGTATACATAAGAGACGTTGCTTCTCGGAGTAATCTTGTCTATCGGGATAACTTTCAGTCATTAGTTATACCCTGTGCAAGTTCTTTCTGATGCTAACATTTGAAATTATGTAGCAAAATATGTTTAATAATGAATTCATGAGATGCAATGCATACGTCTGTCTTGAGTTTGTTGAAAAATATTAAAACTGGAGATGTAAAAGCGTGATGTTTATAAAAACATGATGTTTGAAAAACGAAACATCAACTCGACATTTGTGGTAAACCTTAAGGAGTCAGGATACCTTTTTGGTGACAATATGCTTTTGAACTAACCACACTTCAGTTAGGACTTTCAAGGGTTGTAACGTGGCTCGGTTCACGGTTTAAGAAACAAAGGATAAAGGCCCAAAGTTTATTTGTACCCACCCCTCTTCGTGATGATCTTCAGTCCTAAGTTCAGTTAATTCAACTTATGCATTCAGGTTCCAAGAGACTTTTGGATTTGCACCTTTGATAATAATGATAGTTCACAAGCAAAGAGAACTTTTGAGATGGCAGTCACTTCTTCCTTTTGGTAGTCACAACATTGTGTTGTTCAGGAATTTATTGACTTCTCTTTTTCATTTTTTTGATGTCCCTAACTTTTGCCTGAACTGTCTATTTTGAGCTTACAGTCAGCGGGATGCCTTGATTTTCGCCTAAGTCTTCTTTTTGATTTTTGACTTAGCAGGCTTTTCTTTGTATATATGTTTTTTCATCATTTTTTTTGAAAGATATTGACTGCCTTGCTTAATGATTGATGAACCATTATTGGCTTTTGATTGACATCTCCAACACTTCTTTGATGTGTGCGGATGAACGCTTGTAATTGAAACCTTTATTGAAAAGTGTACCGAACGATTCTCTTAAAATAGAATGCACAACCAAATTAACTGAGAACTACCCTGCCCCAGGTTATGATCAAGGGTTTTAATTTGTTCAAGAAAGAAAACTTCTACTCCTTAGGCTCAAAGGGGTTGACGAGGGATTAACATCCTTATATCTCCACTGTTTAGGAATTGAAACAATGCCTGTACATCGTCAGCATAGTCCGTTCGAAAGCATAATGTATGAGGTTGCGGTATCGTTTTTGTCATCCTCCCTTAAAAGGCTTACAGCTTAGCTGGAGTTGAATATCATAAAACACGTGCAAAGTACAGACATAATTAAAATGAGTGATAGCGAAATAATTTATTCAAGACAAACATATGCAATGCACTGATGATGATTATTAAAACATATAATGTCTATCATAAGTCAAATGTTTAAACAAACAAAAAAGAAACTTGCAAATGAAAGTAGATCTAATGATCCAAAAGTTCGTTCGTCTAGACGTCAATCAGTCTTGTCATGACTAGGCATAGGAGCGGTGATCACCACAGGAGTTTCAGGAGAGTTGAATTTGATTTCCTCGTTATCGATTAGATCTTGAATCTTGTTCCTCAATGTCCAGCAATTGTTTTTGTAATGTCCAGGAATGTTGGAATGGTACGCGCACCTCACATTGAGTTTATAGCCAGAGGTGTTAGAATTCTTAGGAGCACCCCTCAGAGTAATCAATCTGATCTTCAACAGATGTTATAATGTTTGAGCCGACGACATATTGATTTTGGTGAATTGACGCTTAGGTGCATCTGGCTTGCGTCGTTGTTGTGGAACTGGTGTAGAGATTCAGAGTATCCGGGGTTCATGCTTCCGGAATGTGTATCTGATAAAAATGTTTCAGAATGTCCGGGGTTCGAGCTTCCGGAATGTATACCTGATTGGAATGTTTCAGAAGTATGGGGATCAAGCTTCCATAATGTTCATCTGATTGGAACTTTCAGAATGTCCGGGGTTCGAGCTTCCGGAATGTATATCTGATTGGAATGTTTCAGAAGTCTGGGGGTCAAGCTTCCAGAATGTTCATCTGATTGGAACTTTCAGAATGTCCGGGGTTCGAGCTTCCGGAATGTATATCTGATTGGAATGTTTCAGAAGTCTGGGGGTCAAGCTTCCAGAATGTTCATCTGATTGGAAGTTTCAGAATGTCCGGGGTTCGAGCTTCCGGAATGTATATCTGATTGGAATGTTTCAGAAGTCTGGGGGTCAAGCTTCCAGAATGTTCATCTGATTGGAACTTTCAGAATGTCCGGGGTTCGAGCTTCCGGAATGTATATCTGATTGGAATGTTTCAGAAGTCTGGGGGTCAAGCTTCCAGAATGTTCATCTGATTGGAACTTTCAGAAAGTCTGGGGTTCGAGCTTCCGGAATGTATATCTGATGTAGGTGTCTTCAAAATGTCTAGAGAGATATGCTTTCCAGAATGTATATCTGACAGAGATTGATTTATTGATGGTATTTGTCTGACCAGTTGGTCGACCTGAAAGGCAAAGTTAGTTTTATGTGATGTTATGAATGTGTAACTCGGTGAACTGACTTTTATTTTTATAAGCAACAATGTTGCGGTGAGCATGAGTCGCCACCGACTTTTATTTTGTCCAATGTTAGGAAAGGTAAAAAGTACAGAAAAATACCTTATTTGAAAGAAAACGGGCTCGGGGGGTAAGTTATGAAAAGGGAAGGTGTAAGCACCCTTTTCATCCGTAGTTATCTACGGGCTCTTAATTTGCTTAGCTCATGTTTGTTTGTTTTGAATTGAAAAGGGACATAAGGACTTTAGCGTAAATGCGTAGCCTTAGTTTTTCGAAAGAGTTTTGAAAAGATGTTTTTTATTGAGCTAGGCATATTAAGAGAACCACCCTAATTAACTGGTCTTTTTCTATGCTTTTTACGATTCCCAGGATTATCCATACTATATAGAAGTAGGAAATCCTTGTTATATTGGACGTGCGGGTCATCGAAGGGTCATCGAGGTCGTGATTTCCGGTAAACAACCGCTAGTCTTCCAAACTATAATAAATATGATTTGGTTACTCGCAGGGTCGACTAGATTGATCCTAGGACACATAGTCAAAAAGATTGTTATCAATGGTCATTCGAACCATAGTCATGATTCGTCTTCGTTAATAAGAATTGTTTCGAATAAAACAAGTAATCTTGACAATCACTTGGTTATACGTAAGTATAATTTTAGTGAAAGGATAAGTATAATAACATATGAAACGAAAGTATTGTTAAAGCGTAAAGAATCTTAAAATGCAGGAATGTTAAATACTTCAAAAGTAAATGGCATGAAAGTAAAAATACAGAAATGTAAATGGCAAGAAGTAAATGAAATGCAATAATACTGAAAGATATTTGAAAACGAAAGAGAATACACATGTATTAAAATGGTGGTGTCATACGTACATTTTCTCAGCGAACTCTTTCTCTTAACACTTGATACTTGAGTAATATGTGAGTGATTTGTACAAAATGAACACACAGAATCCTAACATTAAGACTCCTATTTATACTAATTTCGACCTTAACGGCCCTACACTAATCTAATGCCACGTTTCTCATAAGAGCTCCAGGGACGCCATCTGTTATTTAGACAGTTACGAAACCGTCTTCGAATTTCAAATCTTCCCGCCTGAGTCCTTCTTCGACGCGTGGCAGTGTATTTAAAAACACTACGAAAACACGCTAAGTAGTAATACTTGAACATATTTCATAAATTTTGTCTAAGTCCTCGTAGACATACACTTCTACTAGCTTCAGTATTTATTATCTTCATAATGAACTTAGAAGTCTTCATTCTCGAAGCATGGCCATCAGGAGCCATTCTTTTATTTTTAAGGGATGGTCATCAGTAACCATCTTTCCTTCGAATTTTTACTTCTTCGAAGAACCAAATTTGTAAAACGAAATCTTCAGCTAACAAATTGCCCCCAATAAATGCCTGTTTCAAAAATCAAGAGAAATAGGCGTTTCTTGCCATCATAAGATTTCGTCTCTTGTTGATCTTTGAAAGTTCCAAGATTGCTGACTAATGTCATAATCATTGCTGACCCTGTTTCCAAAACGTCTTGTCATTTTCAAAGATGTCTTCTCATAACTTACATTCCCACGTTTTTGACCTTACTTCTTGATCATTACTCCTACATACTAGGAGTAAAGCTAATTTATTCGACCGCCGTTGGATTAAATCACTAGCCGCCACGTGTCCCTTGGTTTTTTACCAAAAAAGATTTAAAAAGGGTTTCCGTTAAACCTTTAAATACTTGGTTTTGCACTTTTATACAACTTTTCATTCCTACTTCTTCATCCTCTTCAAAAGAAAAAGAAAAACACTCTCAACCCTTTCAAAAAGCTTACTTTTCCAATCAAAACCTCTCCATGGCTTCATCTTCAACTGTTCTTCAACCTGTTCTGAAGCTCCAAACAACAACGCGGTCTGGGGAACAAGAACACATTCCAAACCCTAATACCGCAGAAGTGCGCGCTATTTACGCTTCCCAGGTAATCATTCCCTTTGAACTTTCTGGAAAACCTCTTGCTTTTATGGGTCCGTTACCAAGTGAAAACAATTCATCTATGAACAGATTCTTCCCCGCTTATTACAAAACTAGACCCTTAGTTAGTAAGATTAAGATAGATGAAGATGGTCATTCCCCCTTAGGAGAATCTGCTAATACTGAAGAAACTTTAACTGTGACCCCTTTGGCTTTGGCGAAAATTAGGTTAAACTATATGACCAACTTTGTAAAAGTGTTTAGGTCAATCCCTTTAGCCAAAGATCCTGATTTGTACTATGCCTAGTTAGAAAAAGTAGAAAGAACGAAAGGATCTTTCTGGAAATCGTTAGGCATATATGATTTAATTCAACTGTCAAAAACAGGCTTAGAATATAACCAACCCATGTTAGTAGCAGCGGTTCACTTTTGGGATGCTTCTCACAACACTTTCCATCTCCCATGTGGGATGGTTACCCCCACTCTCTTTGATATAGCTGCTATTACAGAACTTCGACCAACCGGGGAAACCTTCGATCCCAATGAGATGGATACTGATACTATTGGTTTTAATGAATCAACAGTTACTTACACTGCATTCATCCAGAAGCACCATGACAAAACGCAAGAAGAAGTTTCTGATGAAGAGCATATTGCTTTCTTGGCATTATGGCTCTCACGATGTGCCTTCTGCTCAAGATCCATACAGGTCGCAAAGAGATACCTTTGCATGGCTAATCAGCTACATGCTGGAAAAAAGCTCAACCTAAGCCAGTTACTTTTAGGATCTCTTTATGAAAATCTTAGCGAAGCCTCGAACCTTACCAAAAACTACAAAACTGGCACTCTGCTTTTTGCTGGTCCTTTCTGGCTACTGCAACTGTGGCTTAATGCTACGTTCGAAACTCATCTTTCTTTCCGAGGCAATGTCAACGAAGAAGATAACAAAATTAAGGATCGAACTATAGAAGGAACCAGGTTGGCTTACCAAACTCCAAAAGAAGAAACTGGGAAGCTTCGTGAACATTTTCTAGCATATTCAATGATGTTCGCCCAGCGCAATCAGTTCGATCCTTCTATGGCTCCGTTCTTACACAGAACAATTGGTCCTGAATGGTTTACTCGAAGGTTCCCATCAACATCTCAGAATCAACAAACTGATTCTATGGAAATTTGGGAGGCCTTTCTGACCCCAAGGTTGTTTTCTCATCGCCTTCGACCATCAAAAGGTCAATATGTCCTTGTGTGCTACCAACCAAATCTGGTTTCGAGACAGTTTGGGCTGGTTCAAGTAAAACCCAAGTGTTTATATGAGAAAAGGAACCATATGTGTTTCCATACCTTGTACCTGACTGAAGAAGAATGTGAATCAAAAATCAACAAATACGTTGGTCTCACCAATCTTTCTCCTATCCCTTTCGAACCTGCTTTTTATTCTACACCAGACTTTCACCAGTGGTGGACGGATTACTATACTTCTCAAATCTTTGATGCTGATAGTCTTACTCAAGAACTAACTGCAGCTTTTGCTGATGTGCAGGAGAATTTTCAAAAAGGTACTTCGACTCACATTAAAGAAATCCAAGCTTTTCAAAAATTCTTTGAAACTATCTACAGGCCTGATGATCTTAGTCAGACCGTTCGTGAGGCTGCAGTCATTTTGCGCGAAAAGTTTTCCGCCAAACTGGATAAGTTGAAATTGCCCTCGTATGTTCGACCAGAACTACGTTATGAAGTGGCTTTCAAACTTAATCCTCCAAAATTCCCTCCACTGCCAAGTGCGGATTTTGGTGTGGCTCTGAGCCCCCCTTTTCCAAATTGGTTTGTGTGTGGCAACGTTTTAAGAGATCTTCAAGAAAGTACTAAAAAACGTGTTGAACGAGTGGTTCCGACTAAGCATACCTTGGATACTTTCAAAGGACATCTTCATATAGATCTTGAACATGTTCGTGTCTTGACTCCAATACCTGAAGGTTTGGATTCAGACAATTTTTCGACTGACTTTTCTTTTCTTTGCTGATATACTGATTTCAGTTTCAACTACAGCTGTTGCTCGAAGGAGAAAGATTAAAGAAGCTCCTACCCAAAAGGATTCTGGGGCATCTAAAAGCAACAAACCAAGTGAGAGTGACTCCATTGTTACCGACAAGAAGCCCACAGTACATACCCACTTTATATTCTTAATCTTGTATAATTTGTGAGCAGTACTCATTTTGCTTAATATATATATATATATATATATTCCAGAGCTCGAAACCCCCAACAGGTTCGAAACGGAAAGTCTCTTCAACAGTTGTCTCAGATGATGACGATTCTCCTCCTCATACCAGACAAGGACATAGAAAGAGACAAAAAGCTGTTACCCCTTCAGGAAAAGAGAAAGGGGTAAGTTCCTCCAAAGTTGCTTCTCTTGGCGACAAGGCATCTTCTGAAGAATCTCCTCTGAAAACCGCCAGTAATGCTTTCGTTGTCGAAAGCCATAATTCAAGTCCAGACAATATCCCAACCAAGGTATTTGGGTTTCAATCCACATACTGTCTTGTAATTTTAACTAAATGATTAAACCGACATCTTACCTTGTTTATTGCAGGATGATGCTGGCACTGCCACTTCAGGTCTTAAGGCTTATGACCTCACTATTAATGTTGATAAACTTCACGGTAATCGTAACTCTTTCACTTCCGTCGATAAACTCCTCAAAGCCTTATTCTTACGACTAATTCTGGTTTGTTTAACACAGATATCTCTCAAAACAAAACTCATGTTCTCTCACCAGTCTTCGAAGATGCTAGGCCACTCACCACCATATTGCCTAATGAACCAGTTGAAGAAAGCCAATCTACTGACGAATCCCCACCTACTCATCAAGACAAAAATTTGGAAGAAGATCATCCATTCTCAGGCAGCGACAATGTGAATCCACAACCACATGACAGCAAAGACACTGCATCAGAACAAGATGCTATGGAGGAAACTTCTAAACCAGGAAAACATACTCCTCAAGAAACTTTAGCCCTAGACACAAAAACCACTCCTGGGACAACTTCGAAGCCTGCCCCTGCGAAGCCTACTCCTTTGGAACTGGAACAGCTTAAGCAAACTGATCCTCTTAGTTTTCTAAAGGCTATTATGAATGTGAATACTTCTTCGCCTTCAGAACTTGATGTCTCTCCAGCTGTCGTTATAGAATCTGGTGACAAGGAAGACATTCCCAACCTCCTTCGACAGATAAAAGAAAAGTTCTTTGGGGTCAATCTCGTGGATGTTCTTAGCCGGGAACCTATTAAGAGTCGCAACTTAAATCAACTCTTAAAGAAAGTGGATTTGTTTCAAGTCTCAACAGAAGTTTCAGAGATAATTGTTTTGCTAGGTTCTCTAGTTGAACAGCTCGAGGCCAAGATTCTTCGAAAGCAAAATATCGAAAAGGAACCATCTGAGAAAATGGCCTCTCATGACTCTTCATGGAATTCTGCTGTGGATGCAACGAAACAAGGTGAGGCCCTCAAGCTTAAACATTCAGAAAATCAGAAGGCTTTTGATGATTACGAGAAGAACATCAACTCCTGGAAGCAAGAGATAAAGGCCCTCGAAGAAAAGATAAAGGAAGCTGAACATTGTCAGGCAGCCATACAAAAAGCCAATCAACAGGATTTGCTCGAAGTGGTGCAATCGGGGATTAAACATTTCGAAACTGCGCAGAAATTAGTGCCAGAGATTGAAAGATTGAAGAAACACCGGGCGTTACTTGAGCTTCGCATGTCTTCGTGGGAAACTCAATATTTGAAGATCAAAAATAGCCTCCCTGAGGATTTTAACTAGCTGTTTCCAATCCTGTGTTTTGTTGTATTTTCGTTTTGTAATCGAACCTTTTGTAGAAACATCTATCTGTATGCTTGACTTTTATTTTCATTCCGTCTATGTTTCTAATATTCGCAAGCACTATCTTTTAGCAAATCTTTCAAGTTCTGCCAGAATATATCTTCAGATTTTCCATAGTGATTTTATTTAATGCAACATGTAGACCCTAACTATCCTTCGCAGCATCCTTGCCTTTAGACTTGACGTTTCCACTTCTCTAGCCATAATCATTATTAAACAGTGACGTCACTCTCTTCAAAATGTCTATTTGAGACGTGCGTGCATCAGTTTCATGATTACTTCTCAACTTCCAAGGGCGGGAAACGGCGGAAGCCTTAACTCCCTTTTTGGAAAACCAAATGCAGTCTAATCAATCATCAACATTTAAACCGACCTTCAGTATCCCAGGTCTATATAAAGGGTCTAACATTACTTTCACTTCTTCATTCCTGTGCTTTCTCACATACTAACAACAGAAAAGAAAAACCAACTTCTTTCTCCAAACTCTTTTTCTGAAATGGCTGCACCTCTTTCTTTCAACAACATAAAAGCTCTTATCAAGAAAGAATTCAAGCTTTCTGAAGATGAACTTGATAACAACTTCATCAGCCTCGAAAACCTCTTTGTCAACCAAGAACTGGACT
Organism: Vicia villosa; assembly: GCF_029867415.1. Classification (NCBI taxonomy): domain Eukaryota; kingdom Viridiplantae; phylum Streptophyta; class Magnoliopsida; order Fabales; family Fabaceae; genus Vicia; species Vicia villosa. Next base: position 154,732,430 of record NC_081180.1, read on the forward strand.
TCTACTTTGGAGACATCCTGGAGGGTCCTGTCTACCCCAACATGTTGGCAGATTTCTGGATGTTTGCGTCTCTACGCATAGATCCTGAAGGTAGGACCACCATTGTTTCTGAGGTTCGACATGCTCATATCAGCATCACTCCCACCACCATTGCCAACCTAATGAGATGCAATAATTCTGGGGAAACTTTTGATGATAACAGCTTCAACATGACTACTCATCTCATGTTGAGGACTCTCATGGACAACGACCCCTTCAGTGCCAAGGTTATGAGGATCTGGCATCAACTGCTTGTGGGTAACTTCCATCCTCGGAGGCTTGATGAAAACAGCATCATGGTTGAAGATTTGGAGTTTATTCTCTATGGTCTTCGAGGGAAGAAGATTAACTTTCCTTTGATGATTTTCAAAGGACTTGTTAAGGCTGTTTCCATCGGTGTCACACGTCAAGGGGCTGTGACCTGTCTTCCCCATGGGAGACTCCTCTCTTACATTTTCCTTAAGAAAGGTGTAGTGAGGAGGATGCGCAATTCTGGATCCATAGACATGTTTGAAGCCGAAAGCTTGCCTGTGCTGTCCTTGGAGGGTTTAGGCCAAAGGATTAATTAGCAAGTGTTTGCCTTAGGTTTTTATGCTTTCTTTTTGTAATCTCTGAAGTTTCTAGATCATGTTCTTTGGATCCTTTTTTGTAATGCATGTACTTCTGTGTTTGAATGAAAATATTTTGGTGTTTTCTTTGACTCTTTTCCTTTAATTGATCAACCCATTCTGATTGTAAAGCCATTTTGATCAATGCAACGCATATGTTTTGATACATGCTTGACCATTTTGTCTTTCGTAGTACCCTGAATGTCTACGTTTTTGCAATCTTTACTTCGTACATGCTTGGTTTATATCTCTTCAAATATTTCCCGTTTACTCTCAAGATCCTACGATCTTCTGCCAACTCTTCAATTTCGTAAGCATTGTTCGAAAATACCTTTAAGATTCGAAAGGGTCCTTCCCAGTGTGGGGACCATTTACCAAGTGCCTGATTCTTTCGATCTATAGGTAAAATAACTTTCCAAACTAGGTCATTATTAATAAATGTTTTACCTTTCACCTTTTTGTTGTATGCTCTGGACACTCTTTCCTTTTGTCTTTTTATCATTTCCAGCGCTCGAAGTCTGTCTTCATCCAAATCTACCAACTCATTCATCATTAACTCCCAGTATACGTTGGGAGGAATATCTGCTTGTCTTTGTATCCTTACTGATTGCAAATATATCTCGATTGGAAGTACTGCATCATGTCCAAACGTCAACTGGAAAGGAGTTGTGTTTGTAGCTTCCTTTGGAGACGTTCGACAAGCCCAAAGTGCTTGGTCCAAAGTCTTATGCCAATTCTTGGGTTTCTTTCCCACATGTTTTTTAATAAGGCCAATTATTATTTTGTTTGCTGCTTCAACTTGTCCATTTGCTTGAGCATAGTAAGGTGTAGAAGTAAATAACTTAAAACCTATTTCTTTGGCAAAGTCTTGCATTTTTCGTCCAGTAAAGACTGATCCCTGATCAGTTGTTATACTTTCTGGGATTCCAAACCTATATATAATATGTTTCTGAATAAACTCAATCACGGCCTCTTGATCCACATTCGCCAGTGGTATTGCTTCGACCCATTTCGTGAAATAGTCTATTCCTACTAATATGTACCTTTGACCTTTAGACGACTTGGGGTGAATTTCTCCAATCAAATCTAATGCCCATCCCCTAAAAGGCCAAGGTTTCACTATTGTACTTAATTCGTTTGCTGGAGCGTGTTGGATGCCTGCATGTTCTTGGCATTCTTGACACCCTTTCGCAAACTCTATGCAATCTTTTAACATCGAAGGCCAGTACATCCCATAACGAAACAAAAGCCATTTCATTTTGTGCCCTGCTTGATGTGCACCACATGCTCCACTGTGTACGTTCGACAAGGCCGGATATGCTTCTGCTTCACCCAAGCATTTCAATAATACCCCTTCAGGAGTTTTCTTGAACAATTCATTTCCCATCAGGAAATATGACAGGGCTCTATACTTGATTTTCCTGTCTGTATTCGTCGAAAGATTTTTTAGATAGTTTATTATTGGACTCCTCTAATTTGTATCTGCCAATGAGTCTATGTTTAATACTTCGAATTCTTCTTTGTTGGCATAACCCAATTGTGAATTCTCTAGGTCACTTGGGGAAAGTTTAGTAGACATTGCTCTCCCTCTTACTTCAATCAATTCCTCTAACTTCTCTTTTGATACTTTGTATCCTGAAGCTAATTGTGCCAAGTCGTTTGCTTCTTGGTTATTTATCCTTGATATGTGTTTTAATTCCACATATTCGAATTTCTTGAGTAGCCTATTTGCTATGACAAAATACATGATAAAATTTTCTTTGATGCACTTGTATTCCTTTGTCAATTGTTTAATGACCAATTCGGAGTCTCCTTTAATTTCGACTCTGGTTGCCCCCAATTCTAACAAAGCTTCAAGTCCAGCAATTAATGCTTCGTATTCAGCTTCGTTGTTGGAGCATAATGGACCTTCGATTTTATACTTGAGCTTTGTTGGAATTCCATCAGGAGAAATTATCAACATTCCAACTCCAGTTCCTTCTCTATGCGTTGAACCATCGAAGTATAACTTCCAAGGTTTTAAACCCACATACTGTTGATGACTCTCTACTACTGCATGGTCGACAATGAAGTCTGACACAATTTGACCTTTCATTGCCTTGAGAGGCTGAAATATTAATGAATATTCAGTAAGGGCTAAAGCCCACTTACTAATTCGACTATGTAGTATTGGCTTGGATAACATATGTTTAATAACATCACAATGAGATGAAACATAAACATCAACTGGTGTCATACCCCAAAATTTGCCCACACTTTTTAGTGACAAAAAATTTTGAAATTATTTTTAAAATTGGATTTTTATAAAATTTTGGATTCACTTACATTGACATCCTGAATTTTATAAATGTTCGATTTAAAGTCTATTTTAAAATATAGTAGTTTATTTTTAAATTGCTTATATTTTAATAAATAGAAAATGTTGGCTGATGCTTCATAAACTTTCAATTGACTATTTATTTCAAACAAATAATATAGCACAATTGGTAAGAAGTAAGGTTTGCAAGTACAAGGTCCCGGGTTCAAATCCCATGTTTGACATTTTTTCCTTTATTTGTTACTAAATTTATTACTGTTTAAATTATTTTCAAAAAAATTCACAAAATTGTACTTTTCTACTATTTTTAATTAATTTTCGTATTTATTTAATTAGATATTTTAAAAATATTATTTTTTTCACTTTTTCTATTTTATTCACAAAAATATAAAAAAAAAAACATAAAATAAAAAAAAGATACAAAAAGATTTGTTTTCATTTTTAATATATTGCCTCTTTAGTATAATTTGTCACTTTTAGAAAAAATCTGTGTAATTGATTAAATACATCAAAAATTAAAATCAAATCAAATTTGATTTAAATGTTTGATTATATCAATTAATAGGATAATTATTACTCTTTTTATTTTAACCTAATTATTTTAGTATAAATAGCAACTCTTCTAACTCCACTCTCACGTACAGTATGCTAGCCGACAAACTAACAATTCTCTGTATCTCTCACTAACCAAATTCCAACCCTTATTCCACAATCATTCACGTACAAAAACTAACATTTTCACCCTGTTCCATAACGTCCCCAAAACCTGTAAAAAACATTCTAACCCTTATTTTTCTAGTCTCTTCTCTCCCAAAACCAGACTCTACCACCTACTCACATACAAATTCACGGTACACACTAACACCACCGCAAAATTCACAGCAATCTAACCAAGTTTCTAAACATCACCAACATCATTCTAATGATGTGAACCTGCAAAACCAAACCTTAAACTTCCATTAATAACATATTCGTCACCATCGGTAACCTTAAAATCGCCCCTAACACTAACATAATCTGTTAAAATATATTCATTATGTTCTCTTGAAACTAACAACGTACATAAAGTTTTGGTACTTGTATTAGCTTGATTTTTGCAGGTGGCTGGTTGAGACGATAATCGAAGCATGAGGAAAATCGAAACAGATCGAAAAACAAATCAAAGACCAAGGAAGTCGAAGCCATGAATATACACAAGACTCAAATCGCAATGACGCCACGCACAGAACCGGCTACTCCCTCCGATATCAGCGGTATCCCTTCGACGCTCTCTGGCCGATAACTTCACGACGGCAACATACCCTTACCGCCGGATCTGCATCGTCCGACCATGAGCGCACCCTCAACGGACACAAGATCTCCGCCACGGCACCTCCACGTGAAGCACTTCCGGCCATCAATAGTTCCGATCCGCACAGCCGTGGCCGCACGGCCACCTACAACGACGGGACCCTATGATTTCTCGGCAAGATCGACACTTGATGCGAGCCATCGTACCTTCCGATCGCGTTGGATCTTCACGATCTGTGTGCTGTCGCAAATTGTTGACAGGGTAAGTCCATTCATCTTTTATGATTTATGCTTTGATTGAAAAAAGAAATTTGGTAGGTAGCATCAAATTTTTGAAGAGAAAGCAAATGGTTTATGTTGTTCTGTGTTTTGCAAAGTGAAAGAAGAAGTATCGTGAAAGAGAAGAGGTGAGAAAGAAGATGAAATCTATGGCTTGTTGTTTTTCACGATAAAACTTGTTTCAATTTTTTTTTAATAATGAAACAACGCCATGTGTCTTTGCTCCATTGGATATGGATAATTTTGAAAAGTCAAAATTGGGGTGTTGAAAACAAGGAGCGTCCACACATTTGCTGAACATTCTTTCTTCATTAATTTTTATTTTATTTTAATTTAATTGTTATTTTGATCAATGTTTATTTTAATCTTAAAATCATACTAATATCTTACTTCTCATCCCATATTGTTTTATTACTTATTTCAATTTTATTAAGTAATTTGGTTATCTTATTTTAGTTTATACAAATAAAAAATATAAGTTAATTTTCTTTTTAATTTATTTGATCATATCGAAATACCAAAAAAAATAATTTCTTTTCTTTTTTATAATATAAAATACAAAAATATTTTAGATTAAATTAGATTTTTCTTCTTTTAATATTAAAAAAAATAAAAATACTTGTTTAATTTGCTTTTTAATTTTAGAATCTTAGACTTCCTCTATTATTTTGATCCATATTTGTTCATATACTTGTTCATTTTTTATTATCTTTTTATGTTTCATACTAACATTTTCTTGATTTTTTGCGAGGTACTATCTTGAGCAACGCACTATTTAGTGGACACTCGCAAGTTCTATCTTATTTCGTATATATTAATCTTGTTACTCCCCGCTTTAATTTTTAATCCCATTTGGTAAATTGTAATCCCCATCCCCGAAGCCATGTAATAGCGTAGGAACTTTACATTGTGTACTTTATTTGTCGTATATATCTAACTGCTAGTAATTAGGATTGTATGGCAAGATAACTTAAATAAACGTTAGCTAACCTAACTCAAAGATTACATATCTGAAACTAACACACACTCACTCACCTCTAGGGTACGCCCCTCTTGGTTGCCTTATGAATAAAGGTCGTGTCCCTCGAATAATAGAGGTACCAAATAGCAAATGTCCCTCGATAAACAAATCATCAAAGATCATGGTCCCTCGCCGATCCTCGAACTGCTGCCTACGAAAACATGATCTTGTCCCTCGAATGGTTGCCTTACGAAAGATGATTGTTCCTCTGATATTGCTAATGGTACCTCTACCTGTTGCCTTCAACGACCTCGATGACCCTTCGATGACCCGCACGTCCAATATAAACAAGGACTACCTACTTCTATATAGTATGGATAGTCCTAGGAACTTTAAAAAGCATAGAAAAAGACCAACTATTTAGGGTAGTGCTCTTAATCTGCCTAGCTCAATTAAAAAACATCTTTTCAATACTCTTTCAAAAACTAAGGCTACGCATTTACGCTAAAGTCCTTACGCCCCTTTTCAACTCAAAACAAACAAACATGAGCTAAGCAAGTTAAGAGCCCGTAGATAACTACGGATGAAAAGGGTGCTTACACCTTCCCTTTTCATAACTTACCCCCCGAGCCCGTTTTCTTTCAAATAAGGTTTTTTTCTGTACTTTGTACCTTTCCTAACATTGGACAAAATAAAAGTCGGTGGTGACTCATGCTCACCGCAACATTGTTGCACATTAAAAATAAAAGTCAGTTCACCGAGTTACAGAACTGGCGACTCTGCTGGGGATAAATAAAAAGAGGGGTTTACCTTAGGGCTTAGTTCATTATAAATGTTTTCAATTGTTTGTTTGTATGCTTTATTTTTAAAAGTTTGTTTGGGTTTGTTATTGTGTGAAAGATCCTACACCCGGATCTGAGTACCTTAGGTAAATGGCATGAGATCAAGGAGACTGCACAGCGTATACTGATGTGGTTTATCTGATGGCCATCGTTAGTGTGACACATTGGTTTGTCCTGGTGTTCCTTGGGATCCGACTCGAGGAAATGCTTGGCTACCGCGTGGTGTCATTAAGCACTAATTCGCCCCTAGAACCTTAGTTGAACTAAACTTTGGCCTTTTAGGAAGTAGCGAGATGGCTGGCTTTGGTTCCGACTGAAGTTGGTTGATACTCGAAGCTACACTCATATGGACTGGACTTTCGGGACCTTTTCGGTTGGTGATTCGATCGCCGAACTGAGATAAGCGCCTTCGAGAAAGGTCAATGATATGAGCTCCCTAGAACCCGATCTTTAATAGGACAGGTTGTGCCAACTAAACTTCAGTGGGGAGGGTACTTACCTTTGAACTTCATGCAAGCCTTTAAACCTAAGGCTACTTGTGTGACTTGTTTGTGTTCATTATCTAACCATTTGGTTTCCTTGCAGGATTTGTTTATACACTAACCGTTTGGTTTCCTTGCAGGATTTGTGTGTACGCTAACAGCTTGAATTCCTTGCAAGATTTGTGTGTACGCTAACAACTTGAGCTCTTTGTAGGACCTACTCGTCCTCATCACCTAACTAACCTTTTTCAAGGATCTCGAGTATTTTGGGCGCACAATTCCAGGTGCCATCATCAAGAGCCAGATTCCTAACAAGGGGCAGGAGGATTTATTTTCCTCTAGCCAGATACCTTCAAACTCAAAGGTACAGTTCCTATCAAGGGGCAAGGGGATTTATTTTCCTCTAGCCATATGCCTTCACAATCAAAAGTACTGTACCCCGAATCAGAGGCTATGACCCACTGGACATGGTGAGCTTGATTCTTATAGAAGGAAGTTCGAAGATGAAAGTCAAAGGTCTTCAGGCAAAGCTGCAACAAAATCCATTTCTAATGTTGCGAACTAGACAACGATTTTCTCGTCTTCTTCCTCAAATCCCTGAAGCTGTACACTTACAACTCTTGTGTGACTTCGTCAGAATATTCTCCCTAGAAGTAATCGGCAGGTTTAGACACTAATGCTCGGTTTGTTTTCCACTCTAGGGCACTTGGCCATTCGATTGATGATGGCTAGCCATTCAGAAACAAGGTTCAAAGCCTGATCGACGCAAAGGTTATCATCATTTGTACCTGAAAGCCAAATTTGAAGTTCTCCTTCGACTCAATGGACCTTTTGAAGCAATAAGTCCAGACGGAGAAAATCTCCTCAATGTTGGCAATTTGTAATTTCTCATGCATTTTCATGCGTAATCTTTCTTGTTTTTGTTCAACACTGTTTATATGCAATACTTGTTTGTTTTTGAACTATAATAATGATGCATTGGATATGTTTGTCTTGAAAAAATTCATTCTCTCTCGCTCTAATATGTTTTCTTTGCTTGTGATGCCAAACTCTCGGTGATAAAGCATGATAACTCCGAAAGGAGAATGACGAACGCATAATACTCATAATCTCAAATGGTGTGCTTTCGAGTAAAACCCTGTTGATGATGTACAGGCATTGTTTCAAATCCCCAAACACTGGAGATATAAGGAAGTTAATCCCTTGTCAACCCCTTTGAGCCTTGAAGTAGGAGTTTCCTTTCTATACGAAAAAAACCCTCACATTTAACCCAGGGGCAGGGTAGTGTTCAGTTAATCTGATCGAGCATTCAAAATTCATCAGGAGTGCACATCTAAGGATACAACAATGGTTATCCTTCAAAAGGTTGAGGACAGTAAAAAACAAAATGGTTATCCCTCACAATAGAAGGTCAAAATATGAAGATACAACAACGGTTATCCCTCGTCGACCAAGAAATGAGGTAGTCACAATCTTTCCAACAAATCAAAGACGTCTCATACGACTTGTTCAAAAAAAAGAAAAGAATAAAAAAAAAGAGAGAAAAGAAAGCCCGCTAAGTCAACAAACTTGAAAATAAGTGACTTAGGCAAAAGTTAGGGCATCCCGCTGGACTTCAAACTCGGAATTCAAAAGAATTTGTCCAGGCAAAAGTTAGGGAAACAAAAAAAAATCCTCAACAAAAGGGGCAAATTCGTGTGTCTATAAATTCAAGATCGTTTGATCAGACATTAAGAATAAAAGGTAGGTGACTGCCATGTCCAAACACCTCATCAATTCCTCAATCGTACATCTCAAGCTGCTCTTGAAGGATGAATGCTCGCATCGAGTTAACTGAACTTAGGTTGGAGAACATCACGAAGGGGGTGGGCACTGATAAAATTTTGAGCCTAAAAATCCTTTTTTCTAAAAACCGTGAACCTGGCCACGTTATAACCCTCAAAAGTCCTAATTGAAGCAGGGTTAATTCGAAAGCATACTATAACGAGAATACGGTAAACTGACTCCTAGGAGCTCTGCTAAAACGCTTGAGTTGGTATCACACCACCTTTCACAAAAAAAGAATCGATGTTTTGACATCCTTTCAAAAATTTCCTTTTTAAACTTCAAGACAAACATGAACTTTGCATTAGAATTATATTTCTCATACTAAACATTCTTTGCATATGAACAAGTACTTGACACCAGGAAAGCTTCCATCGTGAACAGCAGACAAAAAGTTTAATCCTCTCAAGTGACAAGTTGGCTTCAGAACTCCGTTGAGTTCGAGCGAGAATATCCCAAATACTGGTCACCCTCAAGGGCACAAAAACAGTTGAATACCCTTTTGAGTAAGAATTCATATATCTGGGGCAATCAGGTCAAGATTCAAAGACTCCCTCGGAAGTGTTGATCAGTCAGGGGCATTATTCCCAGGTTCATGATACTGGGGCATGTTGCTTATGATAGCACAAAATCTCAGAAAGTTTTCTCGACAGACAAAGTTGCTTTAGAAATACATCGAAAAGCACAAATATCTCTTGCGCCTAACTCAGTGAGCTAAAGGCTAATGTTTACAAGGGCTATTCCATGCTATTATCCCATTTATCTGGGGCAGTCAAGTCGAGATTCAAATAATCTCTCAAAGGCGTTGAACAATCAGGGATTTATTTTCCCCGTAAAACACTGATACAATTTACTATCATCATTAATAACATTTTCATTCATACATCATACATCTCATGGCATATACATAACAGTCTCATTCATTTCAAAAAATCATACAATACATACATCATGACATTGCATAAAACCAACTTTATGTTTCAGGTCGACCAATCGGTCAGGCAACTATCATCAACAAAATTAAATGCAACCCAAAGTATGGCTCTTTCAGATATGGTCTAATGAATGACTCGTTCTGACATCCTTCATCAGATATGGTCTAATGTACGACTCGTTCTGGTATTCCTCTTCAGATATAGTTGAATGAATAACTCGTTCTGATGTCCTACTTCCAGATATGGTCTAATGTACGACTCGTTCTGGTATTCCTCTTCAGATATGGTTTAATGAATAACTCGTTCTGATGTCCTACTTCCAGATATGGTCTAATGTACGACCCGTTCTGGTATTCCTCTTCAGATATGGTTTAATGAATAACTCGTTCTGATTTCCTACTTCCAGATATGGTCTAATGTACGACTCGTTCTGGTATCCTTCATCAGATATGGTCTAATATATGGTCCAATGAATGACTCGTTCTGGCGCTCTCTACTGGATATAGTCTAATGAATGGCTCGTTCCGATATTCTCCTTCAGATAGAGTCTAATGAATGACTCACTCTCTCAAATATATTATATGGTTCACTCTTCAAAGGAAGTCTAATGTACGACTCACTCTTTCGGATGTAGTCTAATGTACGACTCTTACCGACAGTTCCTTCAGGTTCCAACAAACACTTATCAATGCTTCAAGCTCAGATATAGTCTAATGTACGACTCATTCTGACTTTCATATTATTAATAGCTGGATGGCATCTTTAAGCCCATCTCTGAAAAGTCCCTATCTCAACAAGGGCAAATTTATGGGCATTCTAGTGTTCAATCCTCTTTCACCTTCAGATTCCGACTGGCACACAAGCCAATCTACATCCTCAGGTTTAAGAAGATTGAACAGGGGCAGCTGTCATACCCCAAAATTTGCCCACACTTTTTAGTGACAAAAAATTTTGAAATTATTTTTAAAATTGGATTTTTATAAAATTTTGGATTCACTTACATTGACATCCTGAATTTTATAAATGTTCGATTTAAAGTCTATTTTAAAATATAGTAGTTTATTTTTAAATTGCTTATATTTTAATAAATAGAAAATGTTGGCTGATGCTTCATAAACTTTCAATTGACTATTTATTTCAAACAAATAATATAGCACAATTGGTAAGAAGTAAGGTTTGCAAGTACAAGGTCCCGGGTTCAAATCCCATGTTTGACATTTTTTCCTTTATTTGTTACTAAATTTATTACTGTTTAAATTATTTTCAAAAAAATTCACAAAATTGTACTTTTCTACTATTTTTAATTAATTTTCGTATTTATTTAATTAGATATTTTAAAAATATTATTTTTTTCACTTTTTCTATTTTATTCACAAAAATATAAAAAAAAAAACATAAAATAAAAAAAAGATACAAAAAGATTTGTTTTCATTTTTAATATATTGCCTCTTTAGTATAATTTGTCACTTTTAGAAAAAATCTGTGTAATTGATTAAATACATCAAAAATTAAAATCAAATCAAATTTGATTTAAATGTTTGATTATATCAATTAATAGGATAATTATTACTCTTTTTATTTTAACCTAATTATTTTAGTATAAATAGCAACTCTTCTAACTCCACTCTCACGTACAGTATGCTAGCCGACAAACTAACAATTCTCTGTATCTCTCACTAACCAAATTCCAACCCTTATTCCACAATCATTCACGTACAAAAACTAACATTTTCACCCTGTTCCATAACGTCCCCAAAACCTGTAAAAAACATTCTAACCCTTATTTTTCTAGTCTCTTCTCTCCCAAAACCAGACTCTACCACCTACTCACATACAAATTCACGGTACACACTAACACCACCGCAAAATTCACAGCAATCTAACCAAGTTTCTAAACATCACCAACATCATTCTAATGATGTGAACCTGCAAAACCAAACCTTAAACTTCCATTAATAACATATTCGTCACCATCGGTAACCTTAAAATCGCCCCTAACACTAACATAATCTGTTAAAATATATTCATTATGTTCTCTTGAAACTAACAACGTACATAAAGTTTTGGTACTTGTATTAGCTTGATTTTTGCAGGTGGCTGGTTGAGACGATAATCGAAGCATGAGGAAAATCGAAACAGATCGAAAAACAAATCAAAGACCAAGGAAGTCGAAGCCATGAATATACACAAGACTCAAATCGCAATGACGCCACGCACAGAACCGGCTACTCCCTCCGATATCAGCGGTATCCCTTCGACGCTCTCTGGCCGATAACTTCACGACGGCAACATACCCTTACCGCCGGATCTGCATCGTCCGACCATGAGCGCACCCTCAACGGACACAAGATCTCCGCCACGGCACCTCCACGTGAAGCACTTCCGGCCATCAATAGTTCCGATCCGCACAGCCGTGGCCGCACGGCCACCTACAACGACGGGACCCTATGATTTCTCGGCAAGATCGACACTTGATGCGAGCCATCGTACCTTCCGATCGCGTTGGATCTTCACGATCTGTGTGCTGTCGCAAATTGTTGACAGGGTAAGTCCATTCATCTTTTATGATTTATGCTTTGATTGAAAAAAGAAATTTGGTAGGTAGCATCAAATTTTTGAAGAGAAAGCAAATGGTTTATGTTGTTCTGTGTTTTGCAAAGTGAAAGAAGAAGTATCGTGAAAGAGAAGAGGTGAGAAAGAAGATGAAATCTATGGCTTGTTGTTTTTCACGATAAAACTTGTTTCAATTTTTTTTTAATAATGAAACAACGCCATGTGTCTTTGCTCCATTGGATATGGATAATTTTGAAAAGTCAAAATTGGGGTGTTGAAAACAAGGAGCGTCCACACATTTGCTGAACATTCTTTCTTCATTAATTTTTATTTTATTTTAATTTAATTGTTATTTTGATCAATGTTTATTTTAATCTTAAAATCATACTAATATCTTACTTCTCATCCCATATTGTTTTATTACTTATTTCAATTTTATTAAGTAATTTGGTTATCTTATTTTAGTTTATACAAATAAAAAATATAAGTTAATTTTCTTTTTAATTTATTTGATCATATCGAAATACCAAAAAAAATAATTTCTTTTCTTTTTTATAATATAAAATACAAAAATATTTTAGATTAAATTAGATTTTTCTTCTTTTAATATTAAAAAAAATAAAAATACTTGTTTAATTTGCTTTTTAATTTTAGAATCTTAGACTTCCTCTATTATTTTGATCCATATTTGTTCATATACTTGTTCATTTTTTATTATCTTTTTATGTTTCATACTAACATTTTCTTGATTTTTTGCGAGGTACTATCTTGAGCAACGCACTATTTAGTGGACACTCGCAAGTTCTATCTTATTTCGTATATATTAATCTTGTTACTCCCCGCTTTAATTTTTAATCCCATTTGGTAAATTGTAATCCCCATCCCCGAAGCCATGTAATAGCGTAGGAACTTTACATTGTGTACTTTATTTGTCGTATATATCTAACTGCTAGTAATTAGGATTGTATGGCAAGATAACTTAAATAAACGTTAGCTAACCTAACTCAAAGATTACATATCTGAAACTAACACACACTCACTCACCTCTAGGGTACGCCCCTCTTGGTTGCCTTATGAATAAAGGTCGTGTCCCTCGAATAATAGAGGTACCAAATAGCAAATGTCCCTCGATAAACAAATCATCAAAGATCATGGTCCCTCGCCGATCCTCGAACTGCTGCCTACGAAAACATGATCTTGTCCCTCGAATGGTTGCCTTACGAAAGATGATTGTTCCTCTGATATTGCTAATGGTACCTCTACCTGTTGCCTTCAACGACCTCGATGACCCTTCGATGACCCGCACGTCCAATATAAACAAGGACTACCTACTTCTATATAGTATGGATAGTCCTAGGAACTTTAAAAAGCATAGAAAAAGACCAACTATTTAGGGTAGTGCTCTTAATCTGCCTAGCTCAATTAAAAAACATCTTTTCAATACTCTTTCAAAAACTAAGGCTACGCATTTACGCTAAAGTCCTTACGCCCCTTTTCAACTCAAAACAAACAAACATGAGCTAAGCAAGTTAAGAGCCCGTAGATAACTACGGATGAAAAGGGTGCTTACACCTTCCCTTTTCATAACTTACCCCCCGAGCCCGTTTTCTTTCAAATAAGGTTTTTTTCTGTACTTTGTACCTTTCCTAACATTGGACAAAATAAAAGTCGGTGGCGACTCATGCTCACCGCAACATTGTTGCACATTAAAAATAAAAGTCAGTTCACCGAGTTACAACTGGCTTTATATAATACTTAAGTTTGATACAAGAGAAATACAAGCAAAGGCAGAGCTTTTCTATAGCAGTATATCTAGTCTCTGCATCATTGAGTACTCTACTTAAGTAATAAATGGCTCTTTCGATGCCATTCTCATCTTCTTGCGCCAGCATGCTGCCAATTGTTTTATCCGACGCTGAAATGTATAGGCGCATGTGCTTCTTCCCATTTGGGGGAGATAAGATTGGTGGACAAGTCAAGTATTGCTTGATCTGATCGAAAGCCTCTTGATGTTCAGCACGCCATTCAAATTTTCCTTGCTTAAGCCGTAGTAGAGGTGAGAAAGCTTGCGTGCGTCCACTCAAATTAGAGATAAATCTCCTTAAGATATTTATCTTTCCCAATAATGATTGTAGTTCTTTCTTTGTGGACGGAGACTTGGTTTCCATTATGGCTTTCGTCTTGTTCTGGTTAATTTCTATTCCTTTTTTGTGGACTACGAAACCCAAGAAATCACCTGCCTGCACAAAGAAAGCACATTTAAGGGGGTTCATCTTCAAGCCATGTTTCCTCATTCTTTCGAATGATTGGCTCAAATGATCGAGATGACTCATACCCGAGGTAGATTTTACCACAATGTCATCTATATATACTTGCATGAATGTTTCTATAAAGTCATGGAATATAGAATTCATTGCTCTTTGATAAGTTGCCCCAGCATTTTTTAAACCAAAAGGCATTACAACCCATTCGTAAGTGCCTATTGCCCCTGGGCAACGAAATGCTGTTTTGGATACATCATCCTCTGCAATAAAGATCTGATGGTATCCAGAATATCCATCCAACATGCTCAAATACTCGAAGCCTGCGGCTGAGTCTATGCATACTCTTAATGAACCATTCTTTTTAATTACAGGTACTATATTAGCAATCCATTCAGCATACCTTGTAGTTCGGATAAACTTGCAACGTAGAAGCCTTTTGACCTCTGATTTAATCTTCGAATGAATCTCTGGGGCGAATCTCTTGGGAGTTTGCTTTACAGGCTTCTTCCCTTCTTTTATTGGTAGTTTCAATTCGACCAAGTCTCTTCCTAGACCAGGCATCTCATCATAATCCCAAGCAAAACAATCTCTATTTTCTTTCAACATTTTGATGACTGTTGCTTTTAGTTCTGGTTCTAGTTTCGCGCTGATGTATGTTATTCTTTTTTGATCCTTGTCTCCAAGATTTACTTCTTCAAGTGGATCTTGAGCCAACATCTTTATGTTCGACGCCATTGGGTCTTTTTCAAATCCCAAAGGTTCTTCGTCGTAAATTGCATCTAACCTTTGACTCGATTCTTCTCTCACGATCTTTTCAACTTGAACCGGGTCTTCAGAGAATTCGAAACTCGTATGTATCTCTAACTCTGTTACTCCTTTTTTGGTTGGAACTGCGTCCATCTTTGCATTTGATAGTTCGGCTTCGAGAGCCGCCTTCCTTTTGTTCTCGGCCACGTAAGCCGAAATCTTTTCGAAGAACGAAGGCTCAGACATTATTAATGTCATCGTCCCAGCCTGTTGGCCGTACTGCTGGATAATTCTCCAATGGTGCTGTATCTGCTGGACCATCCATGATCTCTCTATCCCACTGGAATCCATTTGGGTGTAAAGTTAAATAATACAATGAATTCTTATTTGGGGCATACATCTCTTCTGCAGCATGACAAGGACTTATGTTTGCCAGGTTCCTATCGAAGTTGGTTTTATTCACCTGGTTAACTTCAGCCATATAGTAACTCTGATCTCCTTCGATATTCTCCACTATACCATCTTCCCTCTAAATTGTCACCCTTTGATGCATTGTAGAGGGCACAGCTGCCACCCCATGAATCCATTCCCTACCAAGCAAAAGGTTGTAATTTGCTTTTGCTGGTATAACCATGAACATAGTTGGCCTTGTGACTGAGCCCACTGTCAAATTGACCTGAACGACTCCCAATGTTTGTCCTATCTTGCCTTCGTAGTTAGATAAGACCATGTTATGTGGCCTTATATCAGTATCAAACATACCAATTCTCTTTAGCATGTATTGAGGCATTAGGTTCACCGCTGCTCCCCCATCGACTAAGACTTTATTAATGCCAACATTCTCAATTTTAGCCCTGATATAGAGTGGCTTCAAATGATTTCGCATACCCTCATCAGGCCTTTCGAAGAAAGCGTTATGTTCTTCAACTGCACCATTATTCAGCACATAATAACACACAGGCCTGTGCTTCGCCATTTCCTCGATATCAGCCTCTTCGCAGTCTTCAACTTCAGTCTCCTGATTAAACTCATGAGGGAGTACGGATACAACGTTGCAATTGAGGTTTATAGACGACACTCCATCAGAATCGAAATCATTTGTCATTCTATCCTCTTCTTTCCAGGAATTGGAGCGCATCTTTTCTTCTTCTTCTAAAATGTTTTCAGCTTCGAAGAGCCTGCGTTCCACCGGAGGTTTGTTTGACTTTGCCCCCTGGTGTGGGACTTGGTTGCTACTAGAATCTCCAACTTCCCTTGGTCTGTATTCCTTTTGAGCCTTTTTTATTCTCAGATGCCTTCTCCACTGGGATCGGGACATAGGATTTTTTCCTTTGTAATTTTCCAGTCGATACGCCTCTCGATTTAGTTTTTGAAATTGCTTCCTATATGCCATTGCAGTTCTTCCTCCTTGGTCCCAACTTCGCCATTTATTGTTTCTTGCATTAGCTTGCACCCATCTATCCCTAGGTGCATCTGCAGGGACTTTGAATGTTACCCTTCGAACTCTGGGGTGTGGACTATCAGGCCTCTTCGTTGGAGTCCATATGTCGAAACCGTATAGGTTAGGACGCAACCCCTGAGTTTCTCGACCCATGTAGCAGTACACACGTTCGAAAGATCTTGCCAGCATTTCATCATAGACTGCCCCACATCTGGGGCATAGTGCAACTTCAGTGTTCCCTTTGTGGCATCTGACCAAAAATCCTACTAAACTTTCCTCCATCCTTGGGTACACTTGTAGTAGGGGATTTGGTTCTCTCCCTGGGTGTTCCCATCTTTCGCGTCGAGCCCTTTTGAAGTTAGCTTCGACCCTTCGATTCAGCATGATCGAACACCTTGGACACATCCATTGTTTTCCACCATTCCTCTCATGGCAATTCCAAAGGTAGTCTTTGAGGCTTTCACCTTTTGGAGGAGCTTCGATGCCCCCATTTTGCCTCGTCAGCCATGTCTCTAATTCGCCAAATTCAGACACTGGACGTCTGGCGCTGACCATGTTAACAACTGCTGGAGGAACTTCAAAGATTTGGATTTTCTGGAGTTTCATTCCGAGGTCTTCAATGGCCTCACTGTTGTCTCCCTTCGACCCTTCAGGTATCTCTGTTTTGGAAGATTCTTCAACATCAGTATTGAAGACTATATCATTATTTAGGCTCTCAGTAGCCTGCTTTCCATTGAACATTGTTTTGGTTTCCGCAACTTCGACTTCAGATGCCTCCACCATGTTGATATCTTCTAGCTCACAGAGGCTAGCGTCAACAATGTTTAGGGGATTGGTATCGACCTTCATGTGACTCTTGGTCTTGTCAGCAAACTTCAACCTTCCATCTTTGATAGCATTTTGAATTAGATCCCTGAAAAGAAAACATTGTCAAGTTTTATGGCCTAAAAAACCATGATATTTACAAAAACCTCTTTTCTTCCGTTGTTCCAACGGAGGAATTTTGGAATTTGGAGGCAGTATCATTTGGCCATCTTTTACCAGTAAATCAAATATTTCGTCACACTTGGTAACGTCGAATGTATAAGTTTTCTTAGGGAACCTATCATTCTTATCGTTTTCTACTGGATTTTTTCCATTTGCAGGGTTTAGTAATTTGCAGGCATAAGGTGGCGCTTCTTTCAACTCAGCTAAGTCTATTTCGACTTCTTCAGGGTTATACGAGTCATTGAAAGACTCATCATCAGCGTCTTCGGCTTCAACGTACGTTACCCTTTCCTTTTTATAACTTTTATTTGCTCTAACCTTTTCTGCCTTCAAGCGTTCGACCTGTCGAACCCTATCTGCCAACTGGGCCATATCCCTAAGGTATTGGGTATCTAGATTCTTTCTAATTGAATAATCTAGACCACCCGCAGCCATTTCGACTAGTTCATGCTCTGGGACTGTTGTAAAACACCTTGATTTCAACAGACGGAACCTATTCAAGTAATCATCAATTGGTTCTGTGAACTTCTTTTAATACTGGCCAATTCTTTCAGACTTATCTTAGTTTGGCCTATGTAGAATTGTTCATGGAACAGCCTTTCTAAGTGTGCCCATGCATCTATTGAATTTGGTGGCAGGGTAGTGAACCAAATGAAAGCATTCTTTGTTAGCGAACTAGGGAAATATTTGATCCTTAGATCTTCGTTTCCTGCTAAGTCCCCTGCTTCTGTCAAATATCTAGCAATATGTTCCACCGTTGACTCGTTAGTTTCGCCTGAAAACTTTGTAAATTTGGGTACCTTAGTGCCCCTAGGCAACTCTGTCTGCATGATATAATCTGATATGGGGGATGTATAATTTGGACGTCGAAGTCCAGTACTAAGGCCATTATTGGCCATAACCCTTTCTATCATGGCAGTTAAGTTATTTTCTGTAGCCAGATTTTCTCTTCTGACTCTTTGGACAATCTCATCTGGATGCTCGTCCCTACCCACGATCCTTAATCTGGGTCTCTCTTCTTCCGTTTCCTGTCGAACGGGAACGGTTCTTTGATTTGAAGTCTCTAAGTTAATTACTGGAGTTCCTTCGGTCATCTCTGTTCTTCGTGAGGGGCCTATATCTCTAGTGGTTGTCCTAGATGGTGGAACCACATCTTGTATACGTTCCAAAATGGGCCTCTCTTCTTGGTTCGAAGGCTGTTTGTCTTTCCTTCTTGGTTGTGGCACTCCCATGAAATCTGCCATTCGATTCATTTGGGATGATATCTTTTGGAAAGTTTCCACATTATCCCGATTTGTATTAGCAATATTTGTCGCTAGTGGGTTCAAAATTGAAGCCAATTCTTTGGCCAAGACCCCCAACATATCATGGTTGCTTGCATCCATTTCTTGTCGAAATGCTGCTTGGTTATTTGTGGTAAAATAGGGCATCTGGGTAGAAAAACTAGTGTTGTGTGCACTTCGACCCACTGAACCAACATTCGGTGAAAACGTCGCATTGTTAGTTGTGGCATATGTGGGCCCTGCCCCTCGTACGCCTGTTCCTAATGGATATGGCATTCCGTATGGATTATTTGGCCTCCACTCGAAAGTAGAATTCGTGCCTTGACCAAACAAGTTATTTGCAGCATTTGTCGAGGAAAACGGTATTTCCTCTGCGCTTGTGGATGAAGGTGCGGTTGTCGATACTGAAACTGGAATAGTCCCTGAAGGTCTTGTATTATTTTCAGGCATAGCCTGGGAATTATCTGCAGGTCTCGATCCATTTGGACCCGGTGTATCCCGTGTTCCCTGACTAGAAGTCGAATTTGCCGCTCCTGATCCTGAACCTTGTGGGGGACCCTGGTCACCCCCTGCACTGGCCGTAACGACCATTTTCTTGTTGTACCTTCGTTTGGGAATCGGTTGTGT
Organism: Vicia villosa; assembly: GCF_029867415.1. Lineage (NCBI taxonomy): Eukaryota > Viridiplantae > Streptophyta > Magnoliopsida > Fabales > Fabaceae > Vicia > Vicia villosa. The sequence goes on from NC_081180.1 coordinate 154,751,909, forward strand.
ACTGTTCGTTAACTTACCGTTCCTAAGGTTCATACAAGGTCTTGATATTGTCTAGACAAAAATAAAACAATTGATTAAAACAATCTATTTGACACAGTCCCACCGGGTGTGCCAATTTGTTTACGGTGATTTCCGGTAAACAACCGCTAGTCTTCCAAACTATAATAAATATGATTTGGTTACTCGCAGGATCGACTAGATTGATCCTAGGACACATAGTCAAAAAGATTGTTATCAATGGTCATTCGAACCATAGTCATGATTCGTCTTCATTAATAAGAATTGTTTCGAATAAAACAAGTAATCTTGACAATCACTTGGTTATACGTAAGTATAATTTTAGTGAAAGGATAAGTAAAATAACATATGAAACGAAAGTATTGTTAAAGCGTAAAGAATCTTAAAATGCAGGAATGTTAAATACTTCAAAAGTAAATGGCATGAAAGTAAAAATACAGAAATGTAAATGGCAAGAAGTAAATGAAATGCAATAATACTGAAAGATATTTGAAAACGAAAGAGAATACACATGTATTAAAATGGTGGTGTCATACATACATTTTCTCAGCGAACTCTTTCTCTTAACACTTGATACTTGAGTAATATGTGAGTGATTTGTACAAAATGAACACACAGAATCCTAACATTAAGACTCCTATTTATACTAATTTCGACCTTAACGGCCCTACACTAATCTAATGCCACGTTTCTCATAAGAACTCCAGGGACGCCATCTGTTATTTAGACAGTTACGAAACCGTCTTCGAATTTCAAATCTTCCCGCCTGAGTCCTTCTTCGACGCGTGGCAGTGTATTTAAAAACACTACGAAAACACGCTAAGTAGTAATACTTGAACATATTTCATAAATTTTGTCTAAGTCCTCGAAGACATACACTTCTAGTAGCTTCAGTATTTATTATCTTCATAACAAACTTAGAAGTCTTCATTCTCGAAGCATGGCCATCAGGAGCCATTCTTTTATTTTTAAGGGATGGTCATCAGTAACCATCTTTCCTTCGAATTTTTACTTCTTCGAAGAATCAAACACTACAACGCGCAAGGCTTTTAAAAGCGCTTTTTTTGGCCTTTAACAGCGCTTTAAAGCGCTGCCAAAGCCAGCGCTGGCATAGGCTACGAAAGCGCTTTTAAAAGCGCTCTGGTAGGCCCCCCCTATAAGAGCGCTTTTCTGGAAAAAGCGCTCTTGTAGGCCCCCCTTTAAGAGCGCTTTTCAGGAAAAAGCGCTCTGGTAGGCACCCCTATAAGAGCGCTTTTTTCAAAAGCGCTTTCGTATGTTGCGTTTTTTTTTTTTATGCTTTTTATTATTTCTAAACCTGCACTTTTGGCAGCAATATTTTAGAACCTGTAATTTACTATTTTTTGGCAGTATTTTTTCATGAACCTATAATTTATCATTTCAAATCGATATATACCATTATAATCGATATCGATTATATACAAAAAAAGTATTATATTATATACCATTAATGTAAATCAAAATACATATATACATATTTCTAAACCAAAACAACTAAACCAATTCATATATTTCTAAACCAAAACAACTAAATGGGAAACAACTTCCGAGTTCTTATGCAACCAATGTACGCTTCCTGTATTATCTGGAGCTATGTTGTATTGATGCTTTAGTGGAGAACCAGTAGTCACCTGAGCTATGTTGTATTGTGTCACAGAATATGAATCAAATAACTGTACCCCGAACGATCCTGCCACAGAAGACTTCGGGGTACATTACTTGATTCATATTCTGTGGAACATAATCGGCAGGGGCACATTGTGTTCTATCCTTTACCAGTCCATCCACCGTTAGAAGCTCAACCTACAATAGAAAAACGTGATTATTTACACAACATTCACATTCTCAATATTTTCTCTATCAACCAAAAATTTCCTCATCTCCGAACAAAAGACAAAATAGTTAATAAAAATAGTGCTATACCAGAACAGAAACCAATTTATAAGAAATCAATTAACAACCACATGCACATAAAAATAGTTTTTGATAAAAGAACAAGTCAATTGAGCCAACAACCAAAAACCCTAAAAAAAATCAGCCGTAGAGCCGTAGAGCCAACAACCAAAAACCCTAAAAAAAATTCTGTTCATCATCTTCGAAAAACCTCTCCAGAAACTGTAAATACATTGTTCATATTCATCCAACAACAATCACAATACACAGCCGCAAACACTAACCAAAACCCTAATTGTTCATCTTTCTCATACACGCAAACCATTCATCAGAAACAAAACCATTCACAAATCATCATCAAACATAACCAGACAAACATTCATCAAACCCAAACATTTGTTCATCACTTTCCTAATCAAACAAACCCTTCAGAAATTTGAGAGAGGAAGAGAGAATAAGAAATAAACTCAGAAAGGTCTCACCCGGTTTTGGTTTGTAGATTCAGAATCGAAACCGAACTCAGCAACAACACGAACCTCAACTCACCATAAACTCGTGTGTTTTGGATCTGAAAGGAAGAAGAACGGCGGAGGTTGCTAGGGTTTCGGAGAGAGGACGGCGGAGCAACGAAGGAAGAAGAAAGATCTGAAACAAAACGCGTGTGTTTGTAAAATATATAATTTTTTAAATGGGCTACCAGAGCGCTTTTCAAAAGCGCTTTAATAACACCCCCTACCAGAGCGCTTTTATCCCAAAAGCGCTTTCGTAGCACCCACCCTATAAGAGCGCTTTTAAAAGCGCTTTCATAACCCCCCTACCAGAGCGCTTTTTAAAAGCGCTCTCATACCCCCCCCTACCATAGCGCTTTTTAAAAGCGCTCTCATAACTCCCCCTACCAGAGCGCTTTTTTTGCATCATTTTTCCTTGTTTATTAATTTTGTTTTTAGCGAGCCCTACGAGAGCGCTTTTGCTAAAAGCGCTTTAGTAGCTGCGCTGCTACAGCTTAAATTTGGCGTAGTGAAATTTGTAAAACGAAATCTTCAGCTAACAGTGGGTCATAGCCTCTGATTCGGGATGCTTGTACTTTTGAATTTGAAAACATATGGCTAGAGGAAAATAAATCCTCTTGCCCCTTGATAGGTACTGTGTCTTTGAATTGGAAGACGAATGGCCAGAGGAAAATAAATCCTCTTGCCCCTTGATAGGTACTGTGTCTTTGAATTGGAAGACGAATGGCCAGAGGAAAATAAATCCTCTTGCCCCTTGATTGGGAAATCAACCATTGATAGAGGTACCTGAAATTGTGCGCCCTAAATCCCTAAGATCCTTGAAAGGGTTAATTAAATCATGTTATGCTTATGATGTCATGATGTTATGTGAATTTAGTTTATAGCATGAGATAGTAAGGGCAAACAAGTCCTTTTAACAAAACCTGCGAGGAAACGAAGGTTAGTAGCAAGCACAAACAAGTCACACAAGTCACGCAAGTCACACAAGTCACACGATTTCCTTAGGCTCGGCTTGCATGGAGTTTGAACAGGTGTCCTTCCCAAGGGTATTTCTATGGATAAAGATGATATCAGCAACAAGTTCTACAAGTTATCCAGAATTGTCAGCCCTTCTAAAGCACCCTCGGACATGATACATTCGCATCATGCAATGATACTTTGAGAGAGGACCTATCTGAATTGTAGCATCGGGTAGCGACTAGTTCTCAACATTTGTCAAGAGTAGTCCCCCCACTACGTTCCTAAAGGCCAGGATGGGTTAAAGGTGACTAAAGGTCCTTGAGCTCCGGCGCACCCACAGACACACACATAGACCCCCCTCATTTGAGAAAGGTGTGCATATGCTATGGAGTCCTAACTCAAGTGTGAACTTCATATTGACTCATCTCCCACATATGTGAAAGAGGTCGCCATGACTATGCCACTCCTAATCTTAAGTGTTCTTGAATCCGGGTGTAGGATTCGTCCTTCAGTTAATTCCCAAAACGCCCCTGAAAAATAAAACAAACAAAGCAAGCAATAGAAAACATTTAAAGTGTTCCTAAACTTTTAAGGTAACCCCTCTTTTATAAGAAAATTCTCCCCAGCAGAGTCGTCAGTTCTGTAATACGGTGAACTGACTTTTTATCGAAATGTCGCGGTTAAGCAAGAGTCGCCACCGACTTTTATTTTATCCAATTATATCAGAAAGGCTAAAAGAACAGGAAAAACCTTTTAAATAAAAACAGGGTTCGGGGGTAATTATGCAAAGGGAAGGTGTAAGGCACCCTTTGCATCCATGGTTTTCCATGGGCTCTTAATTGCTTTGCTCTTTAGTTTTGAAGTCAAAAGTTTCAGAAAATGTAAAAAAAAGAGATAAGGACTTTAGCTCGTAAATGAGCGTAGCCTTATTGAAGATTTATGAGAAAGAATATGAAAAAGGTTTTTTAGAGCAAGGCAAAGCAATTAAGGGCAAATTACCTTATAGTTTGAAAGAGGAGTTCTTTTAGCCTTTCAGGGTGAAAGGGTCTATCCTTGCCATAAGAGGGCAGGAAGCCTTTCATTTGGAGGTTGAAGGGTCATCGAGAGTTCGTTCGCCTTAAGACTGTCCCATGCCATAGAGAGGCAGGTAGTCTGAGGGAAGAACCAGAATAGCCTTTTCATAGGCAGCCAGAGGATACCTCAGCCTTTTCGTAGGCAACTTCCGAGGGTCGAGATCATGTGTATCGAAGGCAGCATCATTATGGACCATGATCTTAATCGAGGCAACATGGCTGAGGTATCCTCGTATTCGAGGGACATGGCTATTCTGCAAAAAAAAACACAAGGCAACAGGCAACAAGGCAACAGGCAACAGAGAGGTTACCCCAAAAGTGTGCGTGTATGCACCAATCACGTGACCAGTTTCAGATATTTATCTTATATTTAAGTGATTCTAGATTCAATTCAAAGTTATCACTCCCTAAAATTACTAACCACAACAATCAATAATTAAAGCAATAACAGGAGAGGGAAATTGAAACCAGCGGAGGGAGAGGGGAATTGAAACCAGCGGGATAAAATGAAGCCAATAGGTTTGAAACAAGTAATAATATAATTGAGATTAGGGTTTAGGGTTACCGATACTCGACGCTTTGGCAATTGACAAACCCTGAAAAGGTGGGAAAAATGGCAAACAAAAAAAATGGGGTGAGTGCATTATTGGTTCGGAGGCGAACATTGCTAACCCTAATAAAAGATAAAGAAATTAAGAATAACTAAATAAAAAGGCACTTAGCTTTGCATTTTGAATTTGATCTGACATGGTTGGCGGTCGGAGGAAGCCTCAGGGTTAACCCTGAAAAATGGCAAGGGCAAAGGCAAAGAAAGGAGGGAGCGAGACAAACCCTGATTTAAAAGGAAATAAAATAGACTTTGAAATGGAAACTAAATAGAATACTTAGCTTTGTAGAAGGCGATGCGCGTAGTCGGAAGGCATCTGAAAAGCCAACCCTGAAAAGGCATAGAAAAAAGAAATATTCAGTGTAGGGTTATTCCTCGTAAACCCTAATCAGGTTTCGAATTGAATGTGAATATAATTAATTATTGGTCTCGCGACCTAATTAATTAAATCAGGATAAAAAAAATAAAATCGGGAGTAAAAGTAATTTTTATGAATTTTTTGGAATTTAAATAAAATAAATATGAATTTTTAAGGATTTTTAATAATTAAATCAAATTAAATAACTATTATTATAAATAATATATATATTAAATATTATTTAAAATAAACAAATAATAAGTATAAATATATTTATATAAATTTTTTATATAATTTATATATATATAAAACAATTTTTATTTGAAGACAAACAATATATATACATATATTAAAAATAAAATAAAAGGGCTATGTAATTAAAAATAAAAAAATTCTGAAAAATCTTAACTTTTGATTCAGTGTGGCTTATCCATGATGGTCCATGATGCACCCTCGTCCTGGCACACGTTGGATTGGAAAGGAGGCGCATCCGATGGCTCTAATGATGAAGGCACATGATAGCGCATGTGTCTTAACGCACGTGATCCTTGGATTTTGAAAAAGAAGCAGCGCGCGTTTTCTGGCCAGTGAGAGCACGCCACGTTATCATCTTCTAGCTTCGTTCGTCGTCTTAGGGAACCAGGACTTTTAGCGACGGCACGAAAGCGTGGCCATAGATCCTGCAAGTTACGAATAACAACAAAACGCACGAGAAACCTTTCGCGAGACCATGAATCGATTGCATTAGTCATTCTGAATACAACCATGGCCTTATTTCGTTCTGATTTTACCTGTGCTATAAAGCCCTAATAAAAGCTACGAAACCCTAATAATGGTATACGACTCAAACGGGCATGAAAACGCAATTAAAGTTTCCATAATCCACAAGAACATGATCATGACTATGAATATGCAATTAAAATTGAATTATGATGCATGATTTAGCAAGATCGAATGAGTTTAGAAAAATGCAAACCAATGCTTATTAGTGTCGATTCTGAGAGCTTTGCTTGGCGAGAGGGATTAGGTTAACTTCAGTGAACCTCCAGGGATGTATTGGAATCAACGAGGCTTCTTGAATTGGCTTCAAACTCTGAATCAACCTTGCAATTTTTGCTTGATTTTGAAACTCGAGTTTGTGTTCTCTCCTGCAGAAATTCTGTAACCCTTGTGTCTATGAGTGTTAGTTACTTATAATAGAAGGATTTAGGGTTGACAAACTTGATCAAATCTCACTAAATCAATCAATGGAAATTTGATTTGAAATATGTTATTTAATGTTTCTAAATATGGCTAATATCAATCTAATCTTTGCCAATCTTGCTTCCCTGAATTTGAATCAAATATATTATTTGATTAATGATTGAATATGATTGGAATTAAAAAGAAATTCAATCTTTACAATTTTCTTCAAATAATGATTAAATATATGATTTAAATGAATAAAAAATTCAAATAAAATCAAATATTCCATGTATTTTCGTGGAAAAGAGATCTTGGGCTCTTGAATACTTGGGGATCAAGATTGAGTAAAAATAACTTGGGCCCATTTGCAAAAAAAGTCAAGTTCTTTCACATTTTTCCCTCCAAAATAGTCCAACTTTAACAAGGCCTATTTCTCTCAATTTTTGAGGTATGGAAGTGTTCTAGGACTTTTTAGAAACATTAAAGAGTCCTCTAACCAGTGTCTTTGGTCTCATATCAAAATTATTTTCCATGCTCCTTGTGTATCCTTTTGAAAAAAGTGTCTTTTTGTTGACTTTTGAAAAGGACCTATAATGTTTTGGTCCATATCTCTTAAATGAAGCATTTTTAGACTTGGCATGTGAGAGACAAAGTTGTAGAGAATCAAATTTCCTTCAAGATTTGCTTTGGATGGAAAATTTCTGATGTTCTATGTGAGCGTTATGGCTGGTCAAAGTTCAGTTGACTTTCTCCTATGGAAACCCTAATTTAGAAACTTTTTGAATTGTTGATTTCTGATCTTTCCTTGATGAACCATGATCAATTCTTGATCAAATGGTGAAGGATACTTTAATATGAGGATCTTGACAAAAAATCAGGAGTTTTGACTTTACTTTGACCACAGTTGACTTTTAAGTTAACCTAGTCGACTGTTGACTTTCTGAACAATTGAGTGACCAATCCCTTGAATTGAGACTTGATACTTGTCATGGAGATAGTGTGGGATATATTGAGCCATATAGGATGCCTTGGAGCCATTGATTCACTGCTTTTCCTTTGAGCAGACCAAACCCTAGTTTCAAAGCCTTGCATAGGAGAGTGTGTTCTGGAGCTTTATATACTGATTTGACTTTGTATAAGAGAAATAGTATGGGCAAATTTTGGGGTATGACAGTGACATTTACTGAAATTCTCTAAAGGATTTAATATATCTGAGATGCATAACTTTTGGATCTCGAGAAAGCTACTCCATCAAATAGAACAACTCTCTCTGGGTTAAAATAATATGGACACAAGTGTCTCAATGAATATTTGCTAAGGGAGAGACATACAAATAAGTCCATATGTTCTTGTATTTTTATGGAAAGATCTAGAAAACAATTATCGATACTAGTTGTCTATGTAGATGACATAAAATTATTGAAAATCTTGAAGAGATTGCAAAAGCTATAAATTGTTTAAAGAAAATATTTGAGATGAAGGATTTGAGAATGAAAAAGTCATTATTAAATGAACATTTAGAAAATGAAACTTTTATATACCATGAAGGTTATATAGAAAAATGTTAAAACATTTCTACATGAGAAAATCTTGTATATAAAAAAATGTTAAAATGTTCTTATATGGACAAATCTTGTATATTGTCTACATCTATGATGTTAGATCATGAGATGCGCTGACAATTCTTTTAGACCTCGAGAAGTGGATAAAAAATTAATTGGTCATGAAGTACCATATTCTAGTGTAATTTAATCACTAATCTTGCTAATTATACACACCATGATGTGTTAATTTTTATAACTCTACTAGAAAGTTATAGTTCTTTATCTACAAGAATGTATTTGAACAAAGTCAAACATATACTTTAGATTGTTTGTTTACTTATGATGGTCCAACTATTTCATAGTTGTTAGACGCTGGCCTTAGGATCTAGAGGGGGGGGTGAATAGATTGTTCACAGTTTTACGGAGTTAAACGACTTTTCAGCGGAAGTGATTCTGAATCGACTCGCGTCTATTCCGAACCACTATCGAAACGATTGTATATGTGTTTAAAAAACCAGTCAAAACTTTAGGTAAGTGATAAGAGTATACGTTGCAGAATCAAAGCGTTGCTCTTATTGAAAATCAGATTAACTTCTTGTATGATGGACAATGTTTGCAATGCAGTAAGAGTGATAGAAACAAATATATAAACACTTGGTGATAATGATCAAATTGATGGTGATTCAATATGTGATGGATTGTGATGTTTATATAGGTTCTTAATTCACAATCTTAACACTCGAATCGTTGATCAATTTGCTATTATAACCAAATATGAACAGAATGTAAATGAAAAAGTAAAAGCGACAAGAACACGATATTTGTTTAGGCAGTTCGTCGATCGTCCTCGCTACGACTACGTCTGCCCCCAATTCCAAATTGAAATTGGGTAATCTTTCATTAATGTTGAAACTAGTATATACAAAGAAGATAACAAAGCGATAAACGATAAACCAATTATGTCGATCCTTTGAATCTTCTTCCCCCTTAATCTTGAGCAAGATCAAGGTTATCCAAGAGCTTCACTTTGATTCCCTTCTGCAGTGTCTTGATTCCTTGAACTCCCCGTTCCTCAATCGTTACACTCAGCCGAATCCTCAATGAACGCCTCTTGATAAAAACCCCCAAGAACCACCCGTCGTGGAGGACAAAACCCGCAGATTTTATTCACCAACAAACCCCACAAACCTTCACCCACTAGGAATCTTCAATTCTGTTCCATGGACGTTATCGAACTCATCACTAACCCGCAACGCAAGAATGATTATGTGTAATTGTGTTGGAGATGATGAAGAACGAAGATGAGAAGCGTTTGTGTATCTTTCAGTCGTTGGTGTTGATGAATAATTAACATGGAATGATATATATAGTTGCTGGTATGTTGGAGCAGAGAAAACACATAATTTGGGAAGTTTTCAGCAAATAGGTTGACCTACTTTAGTGCTTAGGTCGACCTAACAGAAGCAGAGTTGAAATTGTCCCAGTTAGGTTGACCTGTTAGGTTGGCCTAAAATCTGTTAGGTTGACCTGCTGAAGGTTTAGGTCGACCTAAAGTCAGTTAGGTTGACCTGTTGAAGGTTTAGGTCGACCTAAATGCAGTTGTTTCCAGTTAGGTCGACCTGTTGAAGGTTTAGGTCGACCTAAAGTCAGTTGAAATGCATTTTTGTGACTTTTCTTCAGTTTAGGTCGACCTAGGAGTGTGGGTAGGTCGACCTAACAGTGACATGTGTAAATCCCTTCAGTTTAGGTCGACCTAGGAGTGTGGGTAGGTCGACCTAACAGTGACCTTGTCAGTTTTGCTGAGTTTGCTCTGGTTTTGAGTCGACCTAGGGCTTTGCTTGGTCGACCTAACAGATGCAATACCATTTTCTGAGTGATTTGAGCTTCATAATCTTCCATTGTCTTGAGTCATTCATTTATGCTTTTGTATTTGGTTGCTTGTGATGTTTGCCGTGAATCAAAAACTCATTTGTGAGTGTATGCTTGTTCTTACAAACTCCCCCTTTTTGATGATGGCAAACATTTGATTAAATGACGAAAGCTCCCCCAGTCTTGTATGCGTAAGCTCCCCCGTACTAAGCTCCCCCGTACTCTCAACTCATCTCCCCCTTTGACAACATCAAAAGAAACCAGGAGAATAGTAGAAGAGAATAACAAAATAATCTAAACAAAACAATGTCTTACATAACACAATAGTAAAGAAATAGAGCATAATATCCAAACATATTTAAAGGTACAAACCAAGCTTAAGTTCAAGTAATAAAAGACATAATAACATGACAGAAATGAGATGCAATGCAATGAAATGAACTAATGCAATGCTCGCTAACATTTGCCCAAACATGTTAGATGTATGCTTATTCTACTATTTTTATGTCCAAACATGATATGTTATGAGTAATGATGAACAACATATACATGTAAATGAGATAGGTGGAGAAGCATATAAGAAGTCACTATAAACATGTTAATTGATAGCATATTATAGCATCAATGATATTTTTGGAAGTTGTCATACCCCAAAATTTGCCCATAGTTTTTCTCTTATACAAATTCAAATCAATACACAAAGCTCCTAGAACTCCTCCATACCTCAAAAATTGAGGGAGATATGCCTTGTTAAACTTGAGCAATTTTGATGGAAATGCATGAAGGCCAAAGTGGTGAATCTTAAGTTTTTGACTAAATGGGCCAAGGTTTTGGTTTTTAAATATAATCATGAAGTAACTAAGAGCCCACCACGCCATCCCTTTATTATTAACATTATTATTTATTTTATTTTGAATTATATATATTTTAATTCAAAATTTAATGAAGAAATAATGATAAATATAAAAAATATGGCATTGATAAATTTCTCAATCAAATATTGTGCAAATATTGGTTTATAAATCATGGGAGATTGATTGAGAAAGATTGGATTAAATTGGAACCAAATTAGAAAGTTTTTATTCAAGGTTTCAATCAAATTTTCTCACCATACAAATATTGGATTGACTTCATTATTTCCAAAACTATTGACCTAGAATCACTCTCATATATATACACAACTCATTCACACGGAAAAGGGGAGGATTGGCAGCCATCGAACCCCCAAACCCGAGTGCAAATTTGGAAGAAAAATCAAACTTTGTGTTTAGCAAAAGAGGTGGATTCAAAGACTTTTGAAGGTTCAAACATAATCTGGAAGCATTCTTGATCTTTTCCCAATCGATATCAAGGCTCAAAGCACTCGGAACCGTGACCTACCGAACCCGGTTTGCTCTTGTTTTCATGATCTTCGATTTTAATATTTTGCTCATCATGAATGAAATTTGCTTCCATAATATTGTTTATCGGGGTGTTTGCAAACTATTGGTACCGGTCGATTGAAGTTTAGATGCATACATAATGATACGCCATGGCTAGGGTTTCAAAAACTCTAAATTGGGAACCAAGAATAGAGATGAAATTGGACCAAATTAAGGACCCTACTACACTCAGAACGATGTTTGCGATTGAACTGTATGATTTGTTGACATTTATATGTTGTATTTGGTGAGTTTCAATTGTTGCAGGAACCAGCTATGGATGCATTCGTAGCTACATGATAGCTAATTCGTAGCAAAAAGAATACTGGTTCAGAAGTGGGAGAGACGATGACGTGGCTTCATCATACCGGCCAAATCGAGCGCGCGCGTTGTGTTTGAATTCTGAAACAGTCGTGTTTTTGTTCATTATGGCTATTGCGTATCCCACTAACAGCGAATGGGTAGTGGCTTGGTGGTCAGACACGCGTGTTAGTCACTGCAAGGGCAGGGGTTCGATTCCTGCCTCTTGCATAATATTTTGATTAATTTTTCAGGACACACCTCTCATGGATTCAGTGCGGCCAGCCTCTTCACGCTTACCATAGGCCCTTCAATCATCACCTTTGGATCTCAAATCAGTTTGATCCAGCGCTCCATGGCATGAGGTTCCACCATGGACTTCACAGATCATCCACACTAGAGCCAAGCTGAGTCTCTTTGTTATTTTACTAATTGATAGAAATAAATTATAAATATTTTACTAATTGTTAATTATAAATATTTTACTAATTGATAGAAATAAATATTAGGATTCTAAAATTAAATTGATAGAAATAAATATTAGGATTCTAAATTGATAGAAATAAATATTAGGATTCTAAATTATAAATATTTTACTAATTGTTAATTAATATCAGGATTATAAATTATAAATATTTTACTAATTGATAGAAATAAATATTAGGATTCTAAATTATAAATATTTTACTAATTGTTAATTAATTATAAATATTTTACTAATTGATAGAAATAAATATTAGGATTCTAAAATTAAATTGAAATTTTATTTTGATGGATTTAATTAATTAGTTTGGAAACCAATAATTAATTCGTTTTTATGTATTCTATTAATCATGGTTAACTTGTCCCCGATTCAGGGTTTGCGAGAATTTGTCATACACTGAAAAATATATGTTTTTCTATGCCTTTTTCAGGTTCACTTCTCGAATACGCTCCGATCACGCGCCACGCTTTTACGAAGCTAAGTTCTGATTTTATTTTCCTTTTAATATTGTTTGCATTACAAACTTATTATTAGGGTTAAAAACCTCGAAAGTCAATGGACTCTGTTACACTCACACCCATTTTTTCTGCCTTTGCCTTACCACTTTCAGGGTTAACCTTGAGGCTTCCTCCGACCGCCAACCATATCAGATCAAATGCAAAGCTAAGTACCTTGTTGTTTATTTATTCATTATTTTAATTTCCTTTTACCTTCTTATTTTAGGGTTAACTGTGTTCGCCTTCGAACCGATAAATGCACTCACCCTATTTTTGGTTTGTTTGCCTTTTCAGGGTTCGTTGATTGCCAAAGCTACGAGTTTGGTAACCCTAAACTCTAATCTTTTATTCTTTCTGTTTAATTATTACTTATGTCAAACCCTACTAAGGGATCCGCTGGTTTCATTGTCCCCTCCCCCATATTATTGTTGTTCTTGCCTTATATTATCTGCGTGGTTAGTAAAATAGGGAGTGACAACCATTAAATTGAATTAGCCTCACTAATTTACAAGACAATATAATTGAATATAATCACGTGATTGGTGCACACACGCACGCTTTTGGGTAACCCTCTCTGTTGCCTTGTTGCCTTGTTGCCTGTTGCCTTGTGTTTTTTTTGCAGAATAGCCAGTCCCTCGAATATGAGGATACCTCAGCCATGTTGCCTCGATAAAAGGTCATGAGACCCTAAAATGATGCTGCCTTCGATACACTAACATGACCTCGACCCTCGGAAGTTGCCCACGAATAAGGCTGAGGTATCTTCTGGCTGCCTACGAAAGGCTATTCTGGTCCTTCCCTTTAGACTACCTGCCTCTCTATGGCATGGGTCAGTCTCATGGCGAAGGATATTTCGATGACCCTTCTACCTCCAAACGAAAGGCTTCCTGCCCACTTATGGCAAGGATTAACCCTTTCATTCTGAAAGGCTAAAAAGAGACCTATCATCTGAGTTTAAGGTAATTGCCCCTAATTGCCTTGCCATGCTCTATTTTCTATATTCTTTCTCAAAATTCTTCAAAAACTGGCTACGCTCATTTACGAGCTAAAGTTCATTTTTTCCTCTTTCATCTACATTTTTTTGAAAACGAGCAAGCAAAGCAATTAAGAGCCCATGGCAAACCATGGATGCAAAGGGTGCCTTACACCTTCCCTTTGCATGAATTACCCCCCGAACTTAGATTTCTTTAAAAGGTTTTTTTCTGTTTCTTTTAGCCTTTCCGATTTAGTTTGGATAAAATAAAAGTCGGTGGCGACTCATGCTTAACCGCGACATTTTCGATTATAAAAGTCAGTTCACCGTATTACAGAACTGGCGACTCTGCTGGGGATAAATTTCGATAAAAGAGGGGTTACCTTAAGAGTTTAGGATTCATTTTAAATGTTTTCTATTGTTTGCTTTGTTTGCTTTAATTTTGCAGGGCTGTTTTGGGTATTTTGCTGTGTGAAAGATCCTAACCCGGATCTGAGTACCTTAGGTATATGGCATGAGATCAAGGAGACTGCACAGCGTATACTGATGTGGTTGATCTGATGGCCATCGTTAGTGTGACACATTGGTTTGTCCTGGTGTTCCTTGGGATCCGACCTGAGGAAATGCTTGGCTGCCGCGTGGTGTCATTAAGCACTAATTTGCCCTTAGAACCTTAGTCGAACTGGACTTTGGCCTATTAGAAAGTAGCGAGGTGGCTGGCTTTGGTTCCGACCGAAGTTGGTTGATACTCGAAGCTACACTCATATGGACTGGACTTTCAGGACCTTTTCGGTTGGCGATTCGATTGCCAAACTGAGATAAGCGCCTTCGAGAAAGGTCAATGATATGAGCTCCCTAGAACCCGATCTTTATATAGGACAGGTTTGAACCAACTAAACTTTAGGGGGAGGGTACGCACCTCTGGACTACATGCAAGCCTAACCTTAAGGCAAAATCTTGTGACTTGTGTGACTTATGTGACTTGTGCGACTTACTTGTGTTTGCTACTAACCTCCATTTCCTCGCAGGTTTTGTTGAAAGGACTTGTTTGTCCTTACTATCTCACACTGTGCCTAATGAACTGCATTCGCATAACATTCATGACATCATGACATCATAGGCATAACATGATTTAACTAACCCTTTCAAGGATCTTAGGTATTTAGGGCGCACAATTTCAGGTGCTCTTATCAAGGTCTGAATACCTATCTAGGGGCAAGAGGATTTATTTTCCTCTAGCCATGTATCTTCAAAATTCAGAAGTATCCCGAATCAGAGGCGATGACCCACTCGATATGGTGAGCTCGATTCTCAAAGAAGGATGTTCAAAGACGAAATTCAGAATTCTTCAGACAAATATGTGACCAAATCACTTTCTGATGTTGCTAACTAAGTTCCTAAAGATCCTTGAAAAGATTGCATTTGCATTCATAACATCACATAGAACTAACTTTTCCTTTCAGGTCGACCAACTGGTCAGACAGATACCATCAACAAATCAATCTCTATCAGATGAACATTCTGGAAGCTTGAGCCCCAGACTCCTTAAACATTCCAATCAGATATACATTCCGGAAGCTCGAACCCCGGACATTCTGAAAGTTCTAATCAGATGAACACTCTGGAAGCTTGACCCCCAGACTTCTGAAACATTCCAATCAGATATACATTCCGGAAGCTCGAACCCCGGATATTCTGAAAGTTCCAATCAGATGAACACTCTGGAAGCTTGACCCCCAGACTTCTGAAACATTCCAATCAGATATACATTCCGGAAGCTCGAACCCCGGACATTCTGAAAGTTCCAATCAGATGAACACTCTGGAAGCTTGACCCCCAGACTTCTGAAACATTCCAATCAGATATACATTCCGGAAGCTCGAACCCCGGACATTCTGAAAGTTCCAATCAGATGAACACTCTGGAAGCTTGACCCCCAGACTTCTGAAACATTCCAATCAGATATACATTCTGGAAGCTCGAACCCCGGATACTCTGAATCTCTACACCAGTTCTACAACAACGACGCAAGCCAAATGCACCTAAGCGTCAATTCACTAAAATCAATATGTCGTCGGCTCAAACATTACAAACATCTGTTGAAGATCATATTGATTACTCTGAGGGATGCTCCTAAGAATTTTAACACCTCTGGCTATAAACTTAATGCAAGGTGCGCGTACCATTCCAACATTCCTGGACATTACAAAAAACCATTGCTGGACATTGAGGAATAAGATTCAAGATCTAATTGATAACAGGGAAATCAAATTCAACCCTCCCGAAGCTCATGTGGTGACCATCACTCCTATGCCCAGTTATGACAAGACTAATTGACGTCTAGACGGACGAACTTTTGGATCATTAGATCTACTTTCATTTGCAAGTTTCTTCTCTGTTTGTTTAAACATTAAAATTATGATAGACATTATCTGTTTTAACAATCATCATCAGTGCATTGCATATGATTGTCTTGAATAAATTATTTCGTTATCACTCATGTTAAATTATGTCTTTATTTTGCATATGTTTTTGTGATATTCAACTCCTGCTAAAGTTGTATACCTTTTGAGGGAGGATGACGAAAACGATACCGCAACCTCATACAGTATGCTTTTGAGCGGACTATGCTGACGATGTACAGGCATTGTTTCAATTCCTAAACAGTGGAGATATAAGGATGTTAATCCCTCGTCAACCCCTTTTGAGCCTAAGAAGTAGAAGTTTCTTTCTTGTCCTGATTCAAAACCCTCGATCATAACCTGGGGCAGGGTAGTTCTCAGTTAATCTGGCTGTGCATTCTATTTTAAGAGAATCATTCAGTACACCTTTCAACAAAGGTTTCAATCACAAGCGTTCGTCCGCACACATCAAAGAAGTGTCGGAGATGTCAATCAAAAGACAATGACGGTTCATCAATCATCAAACAAGGCAGTCATTATCTTTCAAAAAGAGAAAAATGGAAAAAAAAACATATATACAAAGAAAAGCCTGCTAAGTCAAAAATAAAAAAAAGACTTAGGCAAAAATCAAGGCATCCCGCTGACTGTAAGCTCAAAAGAGACAGTTCAGGCAAAAGTTAGGGATATCAAAAAGATGAAAAAAGAAGTCAATAAATTCTTGAACAACTCAAAGTTGTGGTTACCAAAAGGAAGAAGTGACTGCCATCTCAAAAGTTCTCTCTGCTTGTGAACCATCATCATTATCAAAGGCGCAAATCCATAGATCTCTTGGAACCTGAATGCATAAGTTGAATTAACTGAGCTTAGGATCGCAGAACATCACGAAGATGGGTGGGTATAAATAAACTTTGAGCCTTTATTCTTTGTTTCTTGAACCGTGAACCAAGCCACGTTACAACCCTTGAAAGTCCTAATTGAAGTATGGTTAGTTCGAAAGCATACTGTCACCGAAAGGTATCCCGACTCCTTAAGGTTTACCAAAAATGCTGAGTTGATATTTCGTTTTACAAACATCATGTTCTTACAAATGTCATGTTTTTACATCTCCTGCTTTAATGTTTTTCAAAAAACTCAAGACAAACGTATGCATTGCATCTCATGAATACATTATTAGACATATTCTGCTACATAATTTCAAATGTTAGCAACAGAAAGAATTTGCACAGGGTACAACTAATGACTAAAATTTATCCCGACAGACAATATTACTCCAAGAAGCCATGTCTCTTACATATACAAGGGGCATGACATGTTTTGTCCAATCAATCTGGGGCAATCAAGTCAAGATTCCGAGAATCTCTCATGGATGCTCGAACAATCAGGGGCATGCATCCAAGTATATCTAAAGCTACTTCCCAATCAACGTGAGACATTGTCATGAGCCTATGATTACTGGGGGCATATCACCCATAGTAAACATCTCATAAAGTCCTTGCGAGGCGAATCTTTCCAAAGTTCCTGCTAACTGGGGCAAATCTATGCAAGTCTAGTTCAACATCTTGATCAATACTCAGTGGCGTGTCCTGAATCGAGTAGTAAGTTAGGGGAAGCTTTCAAGACACTCACATCTCCCCACAGAGCCAGGTTCATAAGATCATATCCCCACAAAGTAATCATCAAGAAGATATTTTCAAAAGTTCTCGTCCCGACACAGATATGGATCCCCAACAGAGCTCACATCTTCAACACTGTCGTTTCTCCAACACTTAGCTCTTCGCCAACATGGTTTACTAATACTTTTATCCCCAAGCAGGGTCCATCAAGTTACTAATCATCCCCAAGCAAGAATCATAAATTCCCAGCTGAGCATCTTCAAATAAGATCAGACATCAACGACAAATAGATTTATTTTCTCAATCGAGACAACATAAATCATATTCACATATCATATGTCATAAACATATTCATACATTGCATACATTACCTCATAATGAACTCATCCATGACATACAAAGTTTCTCATTTATTTTGAGGGGCTCATTACATAATACATGCATCATGACATTGCATAAAGACTAAACTATACCTATTGCAGGATACAGGTACAGATAAATGAACGAAACCTCCAACTTCCCAAGATCTAATTCAGCTACCGTGAATGGTACTGACACGGTCAACGCTCGAAGATCTAATTCATTTACCACGAACGGTAATGACACGATCATTTTCAAAGATCTAATTCGGTTACTACGAACGGTACTGACACGGTCAACGCTCAGAGATCTAATTCTATCATCACGAACGGTGTAGACACGATCAATGACCAACTAAGTCTAATTCAGCTACTACGAACGATACTGACACGACAAAAGATCTAATTCGGTTACTACGAACGGTACTGACACGGTCAACTCTCAGAGATCTAATTCTATCATCACGAACGGTGTAGACACGATCACTAACCTTTCCAGTCTAATTCAGCTACTACGAACGGTACTGACACGATAAAAAGACCTAATTCTATCATCACGAACGGTGTAGACACGATCATCTTCCAAAGTCTAATTCAGTTACTACGAACTGTGCTGACACGACCAACTCTCCAAAAATCTAATTCATCTACTATACGATCAACATTCAAACAACTACTTCTCAAACACTTCAGTCTCGACATCTGAATGGCATCTTTAATCCCATCTCTAACAAATATTCCTCAATACAAAAAAAAATCAACCTAACGCACGGCATTCCAGACATCTACGGATGCAATTTGGATTAGTCTAACGCACGACTCATCCATCAGCCTAACGCACGGCATTCCAGACATCTACGGATGCAATTTGGATTAGTCTAACGCACGACTCATCCATCAACCTAACGCACGGCATTCCAGACATCTACGGATGCAATTTGGATTAGTCTAACGCACGACTCATCCATCAACCTGACGCACGGTTTTCCAGACATCTGAAGATGCAATTGAGAATAGTCTAACGCACGACATATTCTTCAACCTAACGCACGGTTTTCCAGACATCTGAGGATGCAATTGAGAATAGTCTAACGCACGACATATTCTTCAACCTAACGCACGGTTTTCCAGACATCTGAGGATGCAATTGAGAATAGTCTGACGCACGACATATTCTTCAACCTAACGCACGGTTTTCCAGACATCTGAGGATGCAATTGAGAATAGTCTGACGCACGACATATTCCTCAACCTAACGCACGGTTTTCCAGACATCTGCGGATGCAAATTAGACCCACTCTATCCTAAGCCTATTCCTCAGAAACAGTCTAACATACGACACATTCTGACTCTCAAAGTATATCAAGTGATGGCATCTTCAAGCCCATCTCCGACAAAAGTCCCTACTGCAGCAAGGGCAAATTTCTTGGTATTCTAGTGTTCAATCATCTTCCACCTTCAGATACCGACTAGCATACAAACCACTCTACATCTTCAGGTTTAAGATAATTGAACAGGGGCAGCTGTCATACCCCAAAATTTGCCCATAGTTTTTCTCTTATACAAATTCAAATCAATACACAAAGCTCCTAGAACTCCTCCATACCTCAAAAATTGAGGGAGATATGCCTTGTTAAACTTGAGCAATTTTGATGGAAATGCATGAAGGCCAAAGTGGTGAATCTTAAGTTTTTGACTAAATGGGCCAAGGTTTTGGTTTTTAAATATAATCATGAAGTAACTAAGAGCCCACCACGCCATCCCTTTATTATTAACATTATTATTTATTTTATTTTGAATTATATATATTTTAATTCAAAATTTAATGAAGAAATAATGATAAATATAAAAAATATGGCATTGATAAATTTCTCAATCAAATATTGTGCAAATATTGGTTTATAAATCATGGGAGATTGATTGAGAAAGATTGGATTAAATTGGAACCAAATTAGAAAGTTTTTATTCAAGGTTTCAATCAAATTTTCTCACCATACAAATATTGGATTGACTTCATTATTTCCAAAACTATTGACCTAGAATCACTCTCATATATATACACAACTCATTCACACGGAAAAGGGGAGGATTGGCAGCCATCGAACCCCCAAACCCGAGTGCAAATTTGGAAGAAAAATCAAACTTTGTGTTTAGCAAAAGAGGTGGATTCAAAGACTTTTGAAGGTTCAAACATAATCTGGAAGCATTCTTGATCTTCTCCCAATCGATATCAAGGCTCAAAGCACTCGGAACCGTGACCTACCGAACCCGGTTTGCTCTTGTTTTCATGATCTTCGATTTTAATATTTTGCTCATCATGAATGAAATTTGCTTCCATAATATTGTTTATCGGGGTGTTTGCAAACTATTGGTACCGGTCGATTGAAGTTTAGATGCATACATAATGATACGCCATGGCTAGGGTTTCAAAAACTCTAAATTGGGAACCAAGAATAGAGATGAAATTGGACCAAATTAAGGACCCTACTACACTCAGAACGATGTTTGCGATTGAACTGTATGATTTGTTGACATTTATATGTTGTATTTGGTGAGTTTCAATTGTTGCAGGAACCAGCTATGGATGCATTCGTAGCTACATGATAGCTAATTCGTAGCAAAAAGAATACTGGTTCAGAAGTGGGAGAGACGATGACGTGGCTTCATCATACCGGCCAAATCGAGCGCGCGCGTTGTGTTTGAATTCTGAAACAGTCGTGTTTTTGTTCATTATGGCTATTGCGTATCCCACTAACAGCGAATGGGTAGTGGCTTGGTGGTCAGACACGCGTGTTAGTCACTGCAAGGGCAGGGGTTCGATTCCTGCCTCTTGCATAATATTTTGATTAATTTTTCAGGACACACCTCTCATGGATTCAGTGCGGCCAGCCTCTTCACGCTTACCATAGGCCCTTCAATCATCACCTTTGGATCTCAAATCAGTTTGATCCAGCGCTCCATGGCATGAGGTTCCACCATGGACTTCACAGATCATCCACACTAGAGCCAAGCTGAGTCTCTTTGTTATTTTACTAATTGATAGAAATAAATTATAAATATTTTACTAATTGTTAATTATAAATATTTTACTAATTGATAGAAATAAATATTAGGATTCTAAAATTAAATTGATAGAAATAAATATTAGGATTCTAAATTGATAGAAATAAATATTAGGATTCTAAATTATAAATATTTTACTAATTGTTAATTAATATCAGGATTATAAATTATAAATATTTTACTAATTGATAGAAATAAATATTAGGATTCTAAATTATAAATATTTTACTAATTGTTAATTAATTATAAATATTTTACTAATTGATAGAAATAAATATTAGGATTCTAAAATTAAATTGAAATTTTATTTTGATGGATTTAATTAATTAGTTTGGAAACCAATAATTAATTCGTTTTTATGTATTCTATTAATCATGGTTAACTTGTCCCCGATTCAGGGTTTGCGAGAATTTGTCATACACTGAAAAATATATGTTTTTCTATGCCTTTTTCAGGTTCACTTCTCGAATACGCTCCGATCACGCGCCACGCTTTTACGAAGCTAAGTTCTGATTTTATTTTCCTTTTAATATTGTTTGCATTACAAACTTATTATTAGGGTTAAAAACCTCGAAAGTCAATGGACTCTGTTACACTCACACCCATTTTTTCTGCCTTTGCCTTACCACTTTCAGGGTTAACCTTGAGGCTTCCTCCGACCGCCAACCATATCAGATCAAATGCAAAGCTAAGTACCTTGTTGTTTATTTATTCATTATTTTAATTTCCTTTTACCTTCTTATTTTAGGGTTAACTGTGTTCGCCTTCGAACCGATAAATGCACTCACCCTATTTTTGGTTTGTTTGCCTTTTCAGGGTTCGTTGATTGCCAAAGCTACGAGTTTGGTAACCCTAAACTCTAATCTTTTATTCTTTCTGTTTAATTATTACTTATGTCAAACCCTACTAAGGGATCCGCTGGTTTCATTGTCCCCTCCCCCATATTATTGTTGTTCTTGCCTTATATTATCTGCGTGGTTAGTAAAATAGGGAGTGACAACCATTAAATTGAATTAGCCTCACTAATTTACAAGATAATATAATTGAATATAATCACGTGATTGGTGCACACACGCACGCTTTTGGGTAACCCTCTCTGTTGCCTTGTTGCCTTGTTGCCTGTTGCCTTGTGTTTTTTTTGCAGAATAGCCAGTCCCTCGAATATGAGGATACCTCAGCCATGTTGCCTCGATAAAAGGTCATGAGACCCTAAAATGATGCTGCCTTCGATACACTAACATGACCTCGACCCTCGGAAGTTGCCCACGAATAAGGCTGAGGTATCTTCTGGCTGCCTACGAAAGGCTATTCTGGTCCTTCCCTTTAGACTACCTGCCTCTCTATGGCATGGGTCAGTCTCATGGCGAAGGATATTTCGATGACCCTTCTACCTCCAAACGAAAGGCTTCCTGCCCACTTATGGCAAGGATTGACCCTTTCATTCTGAAAGGCTAAAAAGAGACCTATCATCTGAGTTTAAGGTAATTGCCCCTAATTGCCTTGCCATGCTCTATTTTCTATATTCTTTCTCAAAATTCTTCAAAAACTGGCTACGCTCATTTACGAGCTAAAGTCCATTTTTTCCTCTTTCATCTACATTTTTTTGAAAACGAGCAAGCAAAGCAATTAAGAGCCCATGGCAAACCATGGATGCAAAGGGTGCCTTACACCTTCCCTTTGCATGAATTACCCCCCGAACTTAGATTTCTTTAAAAGGTTTTTTTCTGTTTCTTTTAGCCTTTCCGATTTAGTTTGGATAAAATAAAAGTCGGTGGCGACTCATGCTTAACCGCGACATTTTCGATTATAAAAGTCAGTTCACCGTATTACAGAAGTGAACAACAAACATGTTACCACTTTCTCAATTATAGGTATCTCGTCATCATTTCGTAGAATGAAGTATATTCCTCTAGTCGATGTGGAATGATACTTGATGTGATGATGAACTACCTTCATACTGAGAGAGATGTTAGCTTGAGCATAATCAATATATAAAGTAAAGGAATAAAATTTAGAAAACAAACGCATTTAGCTCAAATTAGAGATATCTAATATCCCTAATTCCCAATGAATGTTGAAGAACTGCTCCGTTGCAAGAGGTTTGGTGAAGATGTCAGCTAGTTGCTTCTTGCTCTTCAAGTTTATGGTTCTTGTGTTGTCGCACATGATAGGTATACGATCAAGCTTAATACCAAAGTCAAGAAGTTGTTGCTTGAGCCATAATATCTGCGCACAGCAGCTTCCGGCAGCTACATATTCTGCCTCAGCAGTAGATAATGCAACTGATACTTATTTCTTGCTATGCCAACTTATCAATGAATTTGAGAATAGATGACATGTTCACTGGTGCTCTTTCAATCGGATTTGCAGCCAGCAAAATCTGAGTCGGAGAATCCTACCAAATAACACTCATTTCCCTTCGGATACCATAGGCCATATGTAGGAGTTCCACGTAGATATCGCAGAATTCTTTTGACAGCTTTTAAGTGAGATTCCTTTGGACAAGATTGATATCTTTCTCATCTTTGTCTAGGTTAGTATTTGTTGCCATAGGTGTGTCAATCTCCTTCGCTTCACTCATTCCAAGTCTTTTGAGCAGCTCCATGAGACTCATCTCAAATTCACTCTTCCTATTGATTGTAACCTTGAGCAACTAATCTAGATTTGTTTCTAGTGATAACTCCGTTTTCATTAAGTTTGTTACGAAAAACCCATCTAGTACCGATTACTTGATGATCTCCCGGATGAGAGACAAAGTCCCAAACATCATTCCGTTTAAATTGGTTTAATTCTTCTTGCATGGCCATTAGCCAATGCTCATCAAGTAATGCGTCCTTCACGTTTTTCGGTTCAACTTGTGAAACAAAAGCAAAATGATGACAAAAGTTACTTATCTTGGAGCGTGTTGTAACGCCCCTTGAGATGTCTCCTATTATATTGTCAATTGGATGGTCTTTCACATTTGTCCAGGCCTTGGGAAGTTCTTCATTGTTTGAGATGCTTTCTTTTTCATTTTCATTGTGAGACTCATCTTTCTCTCTCTCAGCATCTTTCTTTACAATACTTTCATTCTCGACTTCCTTATCCTTGACAATGTCTTCAGTGGACGGACCTGCACCATTAAATGAAAGACCTTTCTCGACATATTTTGCATAAGATTCATCAAAAGACACGTGTACTGACTCTTCTACTATAAGTAATCTCTTATTATATATCCGATATGCTTTGCTAGATTGTGAGTAACCAAGGAATATGCCCTCATCAGCTTTAGCATCGAATTTACCAAGATTATCCTTACCATTGTTCAAAACAAAACACTTGCAACCGAATACATGGAGATGAGATACATTTGGTTTTCTACCATTTAGTAATTCATAGGGAGTTTTGTTCAGTATAGGACGTATTATTATCCTATTCAAAACATAACATGCTGTACTAATCGCGTCAGCCCAGAAATACTTTGGTAGATTACCCTCATTCAGCATTGTTCTTGCCAGCTCCTCTAGAACCCGATTTTTACGTTCAACTACTCCGTTTTGTTGAGGTGTTCTAGGAGCTGAAAAGTTATGCTCAATTCCATGTTTATCACAGTATTTTTCAAAAAGAATGTTTTCAAACTCTCCACCGTGATCACTTCGAATTGCAACTATTTTGTTGTTCATTTTGTTTTGACATAATCTTGCAAATTGTGTGAAAGCTGGAAAAGTTTGATCCTTACTAGGTAAAAAGATTGTCCAACAAAATCTCGAGTAATCATCGACAATGACAAAACCATAGGTGTTTCCACCTATGCTTTTAGTCCTTGAAGGGCCAAAGAGATCCATGTGAAGTAGTTCAAGAGGGCGTGATGTTGAAACCACGTTCTTTGATTTAAAAGAGATTTTTGTTTGCTTTCCCTTTTGACAAGCATCACATAGATGATCTTTTGAAAATCTTGTATATAAAAAAATGTTAAAATGTTCTTATATGGACAAATCTTGTATATTGTCTACATCTATGATGTTAGATCATGAGATGCGCTGACAATTCTTTTAGACCTCGAGAAGAGGATAAAAAATTAATTGGTCATGAAGTACCATATTCTAGTGTAATTTAATCACTAATTTTGCTAATTATACACACCATGATGTGTTAATTTTTATAACTCTACTAGAAAGTTATAGTTCTTTATCTACAAGAATGTATTTGAACAAAGTCAAACATATACTTTAGATTGTTTGTTTACTTATGATGGTCCAACTATTTCATAGTGACCTACGAACCAAATCGTAACAACCACTTCAATTAATTATGAAGAAATTTTTAGCATTGCATGAGACAAGTCAAGAACGCGTTTGATTGAGATCTCAAATTCAACCCACGCAAATGACTTGTGAAAAAAGAAATACAATAACCATATATGAAGATAATATTGCATGCAATGCTCAATTGAAAGATGGTTATATTAAAGGAGATCGAACAAAACACATTTCTCCAAAGTTCTTTTCCACTCATGATCTTTAGAAAAGTGGCGATATAAGTTCCAACAAATTTGTTTAAGTGATAATATTGTAGACCTTTTAGTGGAAAGATTGGTTTTCATCTTCAAAAGAATGATCGTTCAACTGAGGGAGAGAAATGATTTTTTCTTAAAAAGATATTGTACTCTTTTTCCTTCACTAAATTTTTTTCCACTGGATTTTTTCTAGTAAGGTTTTAACGAGACATATCCTAAATAAACATCCAAAGAGGACTATTATGAATAATAGATTATTGTCTCCCTATAATTTTCTTTCTTATTTGTAATAATATGTATTGATTAGTAACGGTGTAGTTCTCTCACAAAGAATATTGTACTCTTTTTCCTTCACTAGAATTTTTTCAACTGAGTTTTTTTTTTCTAATAAGATTTTAACGAGACATATTCTTTATGAACATCAAAGAAAAAGTTTTATAAATGACATGATTATGGATGTCCATAAATTAGAAGATTTCATATTGATTTTCTATTTATTACATATATCATATAAAGAGGACTAATATCGTACTTAAACTATACACCGATAATAAGAACAATACAATATTATTTCTCTCCTTCATCTCTAATCTTATATTATATTTCTTGTTATTAATAACACAAGGTATGTCTTAATATGGTATGTCTTAATATGTTTTTTTGTTATGTAAATGAAGAAGTTAACTTCCTACGCACATATTTTATATCTTCCGAAT
This sequence comes from Vicia villosa, assembly GCF_029867415.1. Lineage (NCBI taxonomy): Eukaryota > Viridiplantae > Streptophyta > Magnoliopsida > Fabales > Fabaceae > Vicia > Vicia villosa. Next base: position 154,778,266 of record NC_081180.1, read on the forward strand.
TTTAACTTACAAAAAGGCATCATCATTCATCTCCATTATTAGAATTTAATTAGGATTTTTTAAATCCCATTTTGGGGTTCAAATATAGAATATTTGATGGAAATTTCTTAACCCACCCCACAGGTATGAGGCGCACCACCGAATTGACAAAACTACTCTCGTGCTTCCGTAGATACATTTTCAGAAGCACCATTTTTTTTGTTTAATGTTGTTTTGTTCCGTAGATGCATCTACGAAATGGTTTGACATTATACCTCGCGTCAGACCCTTACTCTCCCTCATTCTCCTCATTTCAAACTCTCAACTCTTAAACACTCTCAAACTCTCTCAACCCCAAATTTCACTTCACATTTCTTTCTCCCGAGCTCGGCCTACATTGTCAACATCAAGTATCAACACATTCCATCAAGTTCAAATCTATTTAATCGGTAAGTTTTCGATATTTCGAGTTATTTTAGAGTATTTGTGAAATCGAATTAGAATTCGATATTTAGGTGTAGAAATGATTGGATAGGTTTAGAAATAGTGTTTATAGACAATGTAGGTAATGTTTTAGGTTTAAAACGTACGATCAAGCCACAAAAATGGACATTTTGGTGATTGAACAGTGGAGTTACGCCATTGTTACGCCATTGGTGCTTAAACACGAGGGGTCCACGTCAGGTTTAGCTTCCTACAGAGACAATATGATGCAGAGCTCACTGCGGCACTGTAGGCTGAGGGGGACGAGTTGGAGCAGGCTATACACAGAGAGCGGGCGATGAGATACTACTTCCTATATTTGATAGGCACTCGGCTCTTTGTGGACACGAGTTCGTCGTACACAAACGTCATCTACCTGACGTACTTATCGGATATAGCACGTATCCATGAGTACAACAGGGGAGTGGCTATACTGGCGGCGTATAGTTACCACAGACTTGGAGAGGGAAGCCTGTGGAAGACAAGGACAGTTGCGGGTAGTTGTACTCTTTTGGTGGTAACAATCTTATACTCTTCTACTTTTTTTATATTTTTTTTATAGTACTTTAAAATAACCGTGTTTTTTTTCAAGGTTGGATACTACACCACTTCCTAGACATTATTGGCTGGGGAGAGGTGCCTACCTACACGGAGGTCATGTCGTGTGCCAGTGCTTTCACGTCCTTAGAGGGAACCAGGTGCCGGATCCCTACAGGCACAGTCTTGACCGCATGGCCGCCGAGGACATCAAGTACTACTGCTATGCTGAGCACCGGGAGACGGTTCCATTTGACGAGATAGCTCTTTATTCTGGATGGTTGACCGCCAGCTCGACCATTATTGTACGCTATCTTCCGGAGCGTGTCATGCGTCAGTTTGGATATGAGCAGACGATACCTCGCGATCCTACTGTCTCAGCTCCTATCGCCATGACTCGCAGGCAGTTAGATGAGGTCTTTGCAGACTGGGAGCATAGCAGAGCACGACTAGAGCTGTGCCGAGGGGTATATCTCCAGGTACTACAGAGTCTCACACCCATACATGCTTTCAGCTGCAGAGGGAGGTCCGCCCAGACCAGCCCACGAGGAGATTCTCCGTGCGCATCAGGCTCAGTTGGACCACACTCAGGATCTTCTTCCTCTGTGTCGTCAAATAGCTGATACGGGCCTCGGAGCCATTGTAGAGGGTTTATTCCCTGAGGGGACTGCTTATAGGCGTGTGCTGGATGATATGATCAGGCTGACAGAGAGTGCATTTTTGTACCGTCGACATCGTGCCAGGACCTGTGGGACACTTGACGCTAGGGGTAGAGCCAACAGAGCCCTTGGTGGACGCGTAGGCGGAGGCGGAGGTAGAAGAGATGTGCAAGATGGTACGCAAGATGATACCTGGCATACTCAGTAGTTATATTTGATGATGTATTTATATTTCATTTTTGTATGTATTTGATGATGTACTTGACACTTTGACCGACATTATTTATATATATTGTATTTTTATTGGTCTACCTACTGTTGTCTTTAAAATGCATTACTGAATCTGAAAATATAAGTCTTTAAAAATGGAGTTTCTGAATGAAAATGACATGAATTTAAAAAATAGCAGACTGTTCCGTAGATGCACCTATGGAACACTCTATTTTCACCATATTCCGTAGATGCATCTTCAGAAGTATTGCTAAACTGAAAATAAGGTGAGATTAACTGTGTTTTCTTTTGTTTTATACGCTTCCTTAGATGCATTTACGGAAGGAATCAAATTTTTTCAAAATATGAAGTGCTTTCAAATGTGCATCTACGGAAACAGAGAGCAGAATTGGAATTTTGCGTGGTGTATAAGAGACCTACGAGGTTGGATGAGAATCTTTCATATTTGATTCAACAATTCTCCCTACTTTTCCCTTTGATGTTCTAATTAAGCTTAGATTCTTAAATCTTTTTTTGAAAAATTAGGCTTTTAAGTCTTAGCTTACTTTACAACCTAACAATTTTATTGAGGAATGTTTATTATATGTGAAGGACATGCCATCTCCCTTAAGAACACACATAAAACAACGACTACTCTATTATAGATGGTCTAAATAGTAGTATTAACTAGATGGTCTAAATAGTAGTAAAAACTAGATGGTCCAAAAGCTTGGGAAAACAAAAGAAAACCGATAGTATTTAGCAGAAAACTGTGGAATACACAAGACTAGTTCTTACTCTACACTTCTCTAAGCAAAAACCTAACTACCTCAATGTCAAAGTTATTTTATTACACATGCTTGAACAAAACTCAGACACCACCCCATGTTAGCCTTTTTCCTCTTGCTTTTTTTCTTGTAGTAAATCATGTCAACCAATCACGAACTCCTCGATATTTCTTTCAGACAAGAAACTCTCACGGGAGTGATTGATCGACGCTCTTCTGCTCATTTTATGTCTCTTCTTGTGCCGACAACACTGGCAGCAACTCAAGCACCATCATTGTTTCAACTTAGGTTTTGAAATGTTTTCAACTGACTTAAAGCTCTGGCATGCCATTTGATCGCGATGAATATTCAGTCACCAACTTCAAAAACATGGATGACTTGTCTTCTAATAGCCGCGATGGAGTGTCAAACTCTGCAACTAGACCTGAAAAATATGTCAAAAGTTAACATCGAGAGCATATAGTAGTCTCAATTACTCCATTTAAAAACACATTCGAACTTTGTTTACTTTTCAAGTTGTGAGTCAAATGAGGAGATAGAGAAAAGAATTATATATAGATTAGATCCATGAGAATAGCATACGACAATACGTACCATCGCTGAGTACTAGGACAAGATCACTGTCAATCACAGTAGGAATACGATGTGCAATAGTGCAAACAGTGCAGTCTTTGAACTCTTCTCGGATAACCTTCTGGATAAGATTATCAGTAGCAGTATCAACAGATGCTGTTGCTTCATCGAGTACAAGAATCTTTGACTGCTTCAGCAGAGCTCGGCCAAGAGAAACAAGTTGCCGTTGTCCTACACTCCAATTATCACCATTTTCTAGCACTGCATATTTGAAACAAATCATAAGATATTTCTACCTGTGGCACAAAATATTTTACCATCCCTATTTCTTTTTTGGGTTGGTAAAGAAAAGATAAAGGAAAAATTCCAGTTTTGGGGGGCTTCTTACCTGGTGTATCGAGTTTTTCTCCTTTCGCACGAATGATCTCTCCAAGCTGAGACTTATCTAGTGCCTGAGAGAATGTTAAATTCCAACGAATCAAAAAGAGAACAACCACCTACTACTTAAGATAACCCTAATTTTCAAATAACAAGGCCTATTCAATTATTCTCTTATACTATTAGATATGGATACGAAGTGAAAATCTACAGTGGATTTAATCAACCATCTAACAATAAAGAAACATTACAAAGTGAAACTGTCTAAATAATATTGCTATACTAACCTCCCAAATCTCTTTATCAGAATGCTCTTCAAGAGGATCCAGATTGCCTCGAATGGTGCCCTCAAATAAGGTCGGATCTTGTGGTATGATACTCAAATGGGTTCGAAGGTCATGAAGGCCAATTCCTGAGATATCAATGTTGTCTATAAGGATACTCCCGTTTGCTGGTTCAACCAATCGAAATAATGCCTGAATCAGAGTAGATTTGCCACTGCCAGTTCGTCCAACTATTCCAATCTTCTTTCCTCCAGGAAATAGGCAGGATACTCCATGAAGCACCAAGGGAAGATTTTCCTTGTAACGAACCTACAAGAGAGACAGTAGAGGGAAAATGAGGTAGATCATCATCAGAAAAGCTAATTGTAGTAGAAAAATCATAATAAATATTTAGATGCAAGACATGTTGCTAAGAGTTTGGATTAGACTCTATTGTTGTGCAACAGCATTAAAACATAATATTCTTCTCTTTCTTTCTAAAAAAGTTGAGAAATAAATAAAAATAAAATGACTAAAATTGAAATTAAGTGCGCATGACTACTCTGTGCTAAACAAAGAACAAAGAGTATATTTAATGTGAAACTGAGATGGTACCTTCAAATCAATTAGTTGGATTGTCCCATTCTCAGGCCATGAGGATGGCGGGCGAGATTCTTCAATAACTTGTGGTGCTTCATTAGGAATTTGACTGTACTGATAGATTCTTTCAATAGATATTATTTTGTTTTCAAGTTTACAAAAGCTAAGTATCCAACGAGACAAGCGTCCATTTAAATTCAGGCCATACGTCACAGCAAGTCCAGCCATGCCTACGCAGAAAAGTAACTGTGATTAGCAACAGAATATTGTTTCATATTTAACTCCTTCACCAAAGAAGAAACATAATTTCTCATTTTCTAGTAACAACTTCTAATGCACAATATAACTTATTTGACAAAATATACTACATAAAATAATCCTCCAGGATTAGCCAAATGTTAAAATAGGGAATTAATCAGAAGAAAAAAACTTACTGGGGTCAATACTTCCACGAGGAAATGTCACAAGTGAGAACATGCAAAAAGCAAATACACAAGTTGAAAGTAATTCCATGCGCAGACAGAGCCACTCAATAGCAGCAAGACTGCAGAAGAATGGTCGCGCAAAACAATCCAGAAGATAGAGGTTTCTTTTCAAGAACCTTTTTTCTTGTCCAAAACCTCTGATGGTGGCTGCTCCAGCAATTGATTCACCAAAGAGTTGTATAATTGGAGATTTCTGGATGCTTACAATACGTACCAGTTCCCTTGATGAAGCAATGTAGTATTTCTGCAATGAATTAGTTGATGGTCAAAATATAAAGTCACCTCACTGGGGCTATGAAAGCACAAGATGGAACATATAAATGGAAGATTTCTAGTCCTTAGTTAATGCATCTTCTCTTTCCCCTTTGAATAATTTTTTTCCCAAATAGGAAAAAAACAATGAATAAAGAAATAAATCTTTTTGAAAAGAATATTGAAATATTTACGGCCTGTTTACTTTTGATGTTTTTCGTTTCCATTTTCACTGATAAAATAAAGATTAGAGAAGGCATTGTAGAAGTTTTTGAAAATGCATTTTAAAAAGCAAGATTGAATATATTTGAAAATTCTACAAATTCAAAACATTGTTTTCAGTGTTTCCAGAAATCTATTCTCTCTAGTTAGCTTCTATCTTTTCTATATCACGGAAATTTATACCTGCATCGACAAACAACCAATTGCCATTGGGACAACTAGGAGCAAAACTTGCCATGTAACCTGTGACATTACAGCAACAATGCCAATAAGCTGTATTGTTGATGAAGCAAACCCTCCAAGTCTAAAAGGAATGTCAAGGTCCACAACACTTTGATCAATTGAAACCTGAGGGAATAAAGATAATCCATTATAAGATGAAGAGAGACAGAAACAAAAGAGGAGAGGAAAAAAAAGAAAACTTACACGGTTCAGGATCCTTCCAGCTGGTGTAGAATCAAAGAACGACATTGGTGCATGAAAGATACTTCGAAGCATGTTGAAGAATAGCTTCTGCGCTGCTGCTAGACCGAATGTAGCAACAAGAACAGCCCTTACGAATATGAAACACGAGCTTCCAAAGGCAAGGGCCATGTAAACAAGAAGAAGATTCATGGGCGTTACTTTGGGCTCGTCTCCCTCTGTCTGAGGATTCGCCCAAGCCATCCACCAATTGCTGGCAATCTGAAGGAACTGGAATAGTGCTTGAGCAATGATGATGAGGGGAATCAATAAGCCTTTATATGCGGCAGACATGTAAGACAAGTACATTTTCATGTTGATTCTACCTCTAACCCTCTCCTCTTCCTGGACAAGCTGTTTTTTTCTTGAGCGCTTTGCCTTCTTCTTCTTTTCCTTAATTTCTTTAGAATCTGAAGATCCCTCGGGAACTTCCTTTGCCAAACTGCTAATGTCATTAACAGAAGAAATAGATTTCTTCATGGACATAATAGATGTATCCAAGGACTCATCTTCATCTGAATCTTCTGAGGAAGAGTGATTAGGAATGTCCATAGCCTCTATTGCTTCATGGTGAGCTGAAACTAGAGTTCTAAAATCTGTTCCTGCCTGTAGAAGATCATCATACTTTCCTGCCTGTATGATCTGGCCTTCTTTAAGAACCTTCAAAATTGGAAGGAAAAAAAATTGAGAAAACTATTTTCACTTGATATCAACCATATTTCTAAGATCAAAGATGATAAAAAGACTCTTCCTATCATTATAAACTAACATAAATAAGACATGTTGGCAACCAAAGAAACTAGCTAGGGATCAATGTTGAAACAAAAGAATGCAGCCAAAACAAAAAATAATGTTATAAAGCATGAGCAATACATTCAATTACCATAATGGTCAACTGATACGGGTAAGGAGTTTCTCTCAGGAGGAAGCTGCTATAGAGCAGAACAATATCGGGCTTCACTCCTGAGCATGTGCCCAAAAGTCAACTAGAAACTTGATAAGCCTGATGAACTTGAACCCAGATCATCATAATATAAGAGAAAGAATTAAGAATCCACCAAGGATATGTGGGGAGAAACAATGCATCACACTTATACAGTTGAGAGCAACAGCAACCCCTGATCATATGCAGGGAATACATAACTCTCAAATGCAAAAGAGTTGCCACGGAGTTTAAATAGTTCAGAAGAAAAAATAGAACACCTGAAATGATGTATAAAAACCAACTAGGACTCTTAATACACAAAGAAAAAATGTGTAAGACAAAACCATATAGTCATACCAGTATCAAATCAGCAGCTGGAAGAAATTCAACTTGATGGGTCACAAAAATGACAGTTTTATCTACTAGTTCTGTCAATACATACTCCTGCAGTTACATTACAAACTATAGAGTAAGAAAAACAATCGGATCCAATTAATTTAAACACTGTGTCTTTTGTTCTTAAGAAAGACTAACCCTGAATAGTTCTGATCCAGTGTGGGCATCAAGTGCACTAAAGGGATCATCAAGGAGATAAATATCAGCATCTTGGTAAAGTGCTCGTGCAAGCTGAATCCGTTGCTTCTGGCCACCGCTCATATTTATACCTCTTTCACCAATAATTGTTTGGTCTCCATGTGAGAAAAGCTCCAGGTCCTTTTTTAGTGAACAAGCGTGAATAACATTTTTGTACTTTGCTTTATCCATTGGGTTTCCAAACAGAATATTTTCTTCTATATTTCCTGACTGTATCCATGCTGATTGTGAAACATATGCGGCAGAACCACACAGTCTTACCTGCAAAATAAATCAGCTTCAACTTGTCAAAACTGATTTAAACAATAATAATATTCTATTTCATTCTATCATCATGAACAACAACAACAACAACATACTTCACCAGAAAGCTTTGGAATCTCTCCAAGGATGCAAGAAAGAAAACTTGATTTCCCTGAACCAACAGTGCCACAAACAGCTACACTCATTCCCCTCTCCACTTTCACATGTATTCCTGATAGAGTAGGCCTAGAGGAAGAAGTGTCCCAGCTAAAGACACCATCCATAATTTCTATGGCAGTGTTAGAAGTCCCGGGAGGCAAGACAGTAGTTGCATCTTCCCGCAATTCTTCATCCTGCAGGAAATTGGATATGCGATCAAGAGAAACCTTTGTCTGAGCCATGGTTGATACCAAATCAGGAAAATTTCTTAGAGGTTCTTGGAGAATCCTGAAAGTAGCTAAAGCAGAGAGAACTCCACCTGCAGTCAACTGAGTTCCTAAAAATATAGTAGTAGCAAATGTGACTGCCGAAACAAATATAGGGGAGCTCCAAAAAATGAAAGTTATGAAAGCCTGAGAGTAAAGTGCTTTCCTTAGCCACTTGTACTCTACTCCGCGCATTTCCTCCAATCTTATTCTATATCGATCCTCCCAAGCTTGCAGCTTAAGAATCCTCATATTTCTCAGACACTCTGATGTTTTTCTCATCCTTTCATCCTTAGCAGACATCAACTTGTCTTGATACTCTTCTTGTATCCTAGCCACAGGAATAGTGACCACAATGGAAATGATTGTAGCAATCAATGTTGCAACAAAAGCAATTCCAACATTCTTATACAAAATTACAAGAGCAAGAGCAATTTGCAGAGGCAGCATCCACATGTCATGAAGGTACCAAGCAAAATCCCCAACCCTCTGAACATCAACAGCCATGTAGTTAACAATCTCCCCACTTGTATGACTTTGCTTCGCCGAGCTCGAGAGTCTGAGTCCCTTCCTATACACCATTGCAGTTAGAGCCGACCGAACATGCATACCTAATATGTCCACTCCTAGATACCACTGTCTAGTCGTCAGCGTCTCCACAAGCTTCGCCATAAAGAATATACCAGCAAGGATATAACCCTCGTGAGCAAAAGTCTCTATACCACCCAAGTAATCAACAAAGTAACTTATCATGTATGGACCTACATACGAAACCAAAGTAGTCAAGCCAGCAAATACAGCATTCAAAGCCGCTTCCTTCCAAAATGACTTGAGTAATGCCCAAGCTAACGAAGGTTGCTTCGATAGATTTTGATTTTGATTTTCAGCCTTCAACTTCTCCCAGTTAGAATTCACAACCTTGTAACTCGTCTTAGCTCTTTCACTCGGCGCAACAAGTGGAATATCCTTAAGCTCAAGTGGTCTCTTTGCACCAAGGGAAAGAAGCGGATTCAGCCAAGAAAGCGTCGCTAAGCTAAAAAGTCCTGCATCCCAATACGGAGTAACTTTAAGACACCCTAGTTCTTCTTCTCCTTCAACAACAAGCAATGGCTCTTGAAGATCAGAGTTTTTACAAACCTGTATACCAGTAACCCCCCTAACCGCAACCACACCTAAAAAAGCAAGTCCTGGTGTAACAGCGAAATTCGCAACAGCACGAGAACAAAAGTACTCATAACCCTCCACCCAAAAGCCTCTTCCATCAACATATAAACCACACAAGCAAATAACAAACGATAAAATCCACCAAACTCTTAACAAAAATGGAAACTTCTCTAACCCCTTAAACTTGCTATTCAAAGCCGAGAAGCTCAAAACACACCAAGCCAAAACCTGTGAAGCCGAAACAAAAAGAACCAACCAGTGTAAAGTCTCACCCCATATCAAAACACATAAGTCAAATCCCAAGACCAAAAGTTGCACACACAGAACATAGAAACAAGACAACACTGATAACTTGAACCAACCACTTATATTTGAAACATGACTTGTTGTTTCTCTATCAATAACAACACTATCGCTCACAGTAGTGTTGTCTTTACCTATTCGATTTCTCTTATTGACGAGAATCTTTTTTACCGAGACAACAAAGAGGAACAAGAGAACAAGAGTGAGATTCACGCATATTGCAGCAAGTTCTAATACGGATAATCCGAGAAGCGATGATTGTGAATAAGAAGTTACCATAAAAGTAGAGATTTTATGGAGAAATTGAGGTGTAGGCATTATTGAGCATTACAGAATATGGAATATGAATCGAATTGAATCGAATCGAATGAAGCAGATGGATGGTTACTAAATTAATTGTTGTGGAGATTTCGGAGGTAAGGTTGTTGATCAAGGTTCACCTGGTGATCTCGCCAACGATGATGGTGTGGTGAGTATGGGAAGCGTGTGAAATTGTAAAACTATGGAGAGAGAGAGAGAGAGAGAGAGAGAGAGAGAGAGAGACTCATTCTCTTCTTCCTCTATCCTATCTTATATAATAGTACTACTACACACCTATGTAAAAAAAAACTTTATGCATCTAATCAAATCATTCGGTTGTGATATATTTTTTCTAATATGATTTGATTATGTGTATCCGTCAAAAATGTGATTTTGTTTCAGTTTAAAATATTTTCGTAGATACAAAAACTTAAATTTAAAAAAAAAAAGTGTTTCTCTATGTCTAAATGCAAAAACAGAGTCATAAATATAATTGTGTCAGATACCTAAAAATATTATGAGATGAATTAATATATTTTCTTTAATTATATGAATGAGGGCTTTTTTTTATATGATTAATACATTAATATTAATATCCTCACATAAAAATTATATAATGGTTTTTAAAAATATATTCAATCAAATTATTTAATAATGCGTACGTTTACAATAGCTCAATTGATAGTATTAGATGTAGGAGTGCAGGTTAAATATATACTATTAAATTGGTGAAGTAAGTAATAACTATTACAATCATGTGTACTTTCATGAGGTTCATGATTCAAACTATTATGGTAACGTTTGACATAGAAATTTCATCTTCTGGCATTTAAGGTAGAATTTGGAGACATTACTAAAATAAATCGAAAGAAAAAGAGGACTGAAATCTAACAAGAAAAAATTATATAATAATTAATTTAAAAGTAGAGACTATAGTACAACCAGTTAATAAAAGAAGAGAAATTTAAGTAGAAATTCACTCATAAAACACCAAATTAGAATCTAGATCACATTTTAGGTAAGTCAGTGCATCTGCACAAGTATTCGACTTACGGTAAATATGACAAACACACATTTCAATCTAGATTTGAACAAATCACATTCTAATTATAGTATCCTATTTAGAATCTAAAGTGTTTTGAACAACCACTTTAGAATCTATATGAAGTTTAATAGTTCGATACTCAAGTTTTTTTTCTTCTATAATCTTAGCCCTTTTAATATACCTTAAAACTCAACAAAGAACTCAAATATTTTACAAAACCTTCAAACCTTCAAGTCATTCACTCATTCAACCTCTTAAAAAACTATCACATTCAGCTATCTAGTCATTCTTACTAACTTCATCTGTTTTCAATTTCACTTAACCCGAAAGAGAAGGAGATCACATTATTTACTTAACCTCTCAAACCAGATACATTTTACTACCTAAATAAATACTCATAAACAACTCTAACAACATGTCAAAAATTTTAAATCTCACTAAATTATAAGGCTAAAACAGTCTTAACAACTACTAATCTCTTTATATTGATTTGGTATTAAATGATGCTGATGTGTCTCACCCTTAATTTTTGTTGGTATATTATAATTATTTTTATTATTTCCACCATTCATTACAAAACCCTAATTTTCGTACTGCTTACAAATGAAACGAACAGTTGCTTTTTCATTTACAATTCCAGTTATGGTTCCAAGAACACACAATTTATGTGCAGCCATAAACAACACAACTTCCAACATGAAGCTATTCACACCTTTTTCAACTTTTGGTAGTTTCCAATCCAATCATAAATATATGATTCTGTATCTCTTCATACCGTAAGCGGTTCTTTCTCCGTTCTTCAATTCTGGAATATGGGTTTCTTATTAATATGCAACAATACATTTCAAACCCTACATTGTTCACTCTTCCTAAAAACCCAATCTTCTTCTTCGATGTTATCTGTAACATACGCGCCAGTAGAATCAAAATGGACCTCTTCGCTGATATTGTCTCAAAACCATCGAAAATTTCAGGTATCCCTCTTTCTCCACCACTTCTATTAATTATGATAAATTGACGATGTTGATAAGTTTAATTGTCGGATAGTGTAATAAGGGGAAAGATGTGAACCTCAAATTATACAAAAGGAAAGTTCTTCTTATAATTAATGTCGCTTCAAAATGGTTCAATTCCACTTTCTCTATTTCTATTTCCTTCATGTTTTTAGAATCAAAATTCAATATTTCTTATTTAATTTTAATGGGGTTTAGCTATTTAAGTAATTTTTTATTCGGTTTACAGGGGATTTACGAATTTCAATTATACCCAGTTAACTGAGCTTTACAACCGATACAAAGATAAAGGTATGGTTTTTAAGGGTTTGAAGAGTTTTTTGTTGTTGTTAAACACTAAAGTTTATGTCTTTGCTATGAGATAATCATTTCGAACTTACTTGAGTTAAGGGCTTAAAAAAGTTCTTGGAATTGATTCAGTTGGTTGATTTCAGGAGTTGAGGTATTGGCTTTTCTATGCAATCAGTTTTTAAACCAAGAGCATGGGAGTAGCCAGGATGCAGAATAATTTTCCTGTACAAGATTCAAAGCTGAGTATCCAATTTTTGGGAAGATTTACTTGACTGGATTGAGCATAATAATGCGTCAGATGAAGTTGCGTGGTTTATTTTAGGTTTTTTATATTTAGTTTGAATTCAAAATTCAAATGTCGAGTTTTACTTTTCTATTAATTGATTATTCGCGTAAGGATCTCTTGAAGATGATTCAATTGTTGTTTATTAACTTTCACATGTATTCAAATTGGGTCATGTTTAATTCGTTTGTATTATGGAAGATTCTGATGTCGGTAAAGCGGTATGGACTATATTTTTTTGTGTGTTGAAAATGTACAGAGGATACTTCAACTGCTAGAGCGTGAGAGGGTGTCCAGCAAGAAATCGCCGTGTTACTATTTTTGAGTCAATGATTTAGGCTCAAACAGGTGTTGATGATTTTCACATGTTGTTAATATACTGCAACTCATTCTTAATTTCTTATCTCTTTTGATATTTTTGTTTCACCAGGGCTGTGAACTTATCAAATGGGACAAGGCAAAAATAGGATATTATGTTGGTATTGACGTTGCTGACCGGAAAAGAGGTTGACGGAAGCCAGACCAGAAAAGGAAGTTAACAAAATTTTGTTCTCAACGTACATATAAACTGTTTAATTTTTTTATTCTGCATCATCTTTTAATTAGATATATAGAAAAAAATTGATTTATTTGTTATACTTAATATGAATCAATTTTAGTCAGTTTATAATGTTGTTTATGTATTAGCTCTGTTGTTAGTCGATGATGTTTTGAAAGTAAAATATATATACAAATTTACTCATTTATAACTTATGTAAGTGACAATTTTAGATCATGTTTTTTTGATATAAACAGTACATGAGCTTAAAAGATATGCTATTGTTTTAAACACGTGAACAACTACATGTATGATCTAAAAATGGCATTGTATTAAAGAGTGTCTCAATCTTCTGGTCACTTTGATCAAAAACATTTACGCTCTGAACCATGTTTTGAATGAGAGGTTATTTAAGAGTTAATTTTGTTTCTGAAGAAGAGAGAATATTCAATTCATTATTTTAATATAAATCCCTCGCAATTTTGCATGTGTGTTTGGTTTGTCTGTGAGAATCACTTTGTGTAGTCAAACTTGAGATATAATGGAGCCATATTATACTTACTCAAATTTGAACTTAATTACTTATTTAACCAATGCTAGCTTAGCACTTCTCTTGTGTCCTCTATATTACTGAGTACTGTTTGACGAAGTAATATTTATTACAGGTTTGAAATATTACTTTTGCATAATAGTATATAGTTCCATTATTAGTTTGACTAATAAAGTGTAAATTTTTATTTAAATTAAATGTCATTCTCTAAATCATTTTGGTTAATTGAGCAGCCATTGATAATGTCACTTTTACGTGGAAGACATTAGCACATTGAAAGTCACACAACTTTTTACACTTCTAATTCGCTAAAACTGCAACCAAAATATATTTAAAATAGGTTTAATATTTTTTTTTGTCAAAATACTTGATTTATTTAGATATAAAAAGCTATATTACAATTTTAAGAAAGTTGTAAAACCGAAATTTGAAGGGAAATTGTCATACATTATAGGTTTAATAAATTTTTTGAATTAACTAATTTAGATTCAACTGAGTTTGTTAACTCATCTGTGGGTGAATAGAATGGGTGTACAATTAGATCATTAAGCCCAAAGAGAACAAATAGAAATCAATCTCTAATTAAAAAAAAATCAATTAATCATATTAATTATAATATCATTTTAAAATAATTAAAAAAAACGAGATAATGGGGCGCCTCCCCCTATTATATCTCTTAAATGGTTTTATTTCTGTTTTTTTTAAGAAAAAAAAAAAAAGAAATTAAATGGAATTAAATTGTTGCAAGAAATTAGGCATTTAAACAACCAATAAAAAATCAACACAAATTTAATGGCAAGAGTTAGAAAATATTATTTTATCCGACGTCCATTGCATAGAATCATAGAGTATTATTATAGTTTATATAATTGTTTCAAGTTAACTTTTATTTTATTAAATGTATTTATTGATAATTTAATTTATTATTATTATTATTATTATTATTATTATTATTATTATTATTATTATTATTATATTGAAGGGTCAAATTTTAATATCTTTATTAAAACATAATTTTTTAAAATATATAATTTCAAGTCATGAAGCAAATATATTTTATATTTTTGAATTTATAAAAACTATAAATGAATTTATATATAACTTTCTTATGAAATAATTTATTGAACTGAAATATTCATTTAGAACTAAAATTTCAAGATAACATAGAGTGCAGATATTTATTTAGAACTGAAATTTGACGGGGACTTGTCCTATATTAATTGTAGGTTTGTAAAAATTATAAATATATATAATAAGAAGAATTTGAAACTGATATTTGATGGGAAACTGTTATAAATGTTAGGTTTGAAAAAATTGACTAATATCTAAAAAGTAATGTTATTTGAATTGGAAAAATGATTTTATTCAAATATGTAGTTTTAAAATTAACTCATAGGGATTCAACTCAGTTTTATTAACTCATCTAAATTCACGGGTAGATGTAAACGCATCTGAGATATACCAGTTGTAGACTGTTCATTTTAATGTCCATCTTTTAAATATTTCTCTTTCTATTGTTTTATATAATTGAAGTTAAATAATCGGCTATACGATTTATTGTAAGTACGAATCGATGCTTAAAAGTTGGTGCAAATTATTAGTATATATTTGTAACTATATTAATGTTAACCAATTAAAAAATGAATTCAAACTTTATAAATGATGATTTGGTAGACATGTGACTGTGAATCCAAACGACGGGACCCGTGCGATAGCACGGGTTTCTTACTAGTTTGACATAGAAATTTCATCTTCTGGCATTTAAGGTAGAATTTGGAGACATTACTAAAATAAATCGAAAGAAAAAGAGGACTGAAATCTAACAAGAAAAAATTATATAATAATTAATTTAAAAGTAGAGACTATAGTACAACCAGTTAATAAAAGAAGAGAAATTTAAGTAGAAATTCACTCATAAAACACCAAATTAGAATCTAGATCACATTTTAGGTAAGTCAGTGCATCTGCACAAGTATTCGACTTACGGTAAATATGACAAACACACATTTCAATCTAGATTTGAACAAATCACATTCTAATTATAGTATCCTATTTAGAATCTAAAGTGTTTTGAACAACCACTTTAGAATCTATATGAAGTTTAATAGTTCGATACTCAAGTTTTTTTTCTTCTATAATCTTAGCCCTTTTAATATACCTTAAAACTCAACAAAGAACTCAAATATTTTACAAAACCTTCAAACCTTCAAGTCATTCACTCATTCAACCTCTTAAAAAACTATCACATTCAGCTATCTAGTCATTCTTACTAACTTCATCTGTTTTCAATTTCACTTAACCCGAAAGAGAAGGAGATCACATTATTTACTTAACCTCTCAAACCAGATACATTTTACTACCTAAATAAATACTCATAAACAACTCTAACAACATGTCAAAAATTTTAAATCTCACTAAATTATCATTACGTTGTTTCTTATTATTCCAAGAGGTTGCCCAAAATTCCAATGATGAATCGTCATTAATACTAGAATCTAAAAGCAATTTAATATTCACCTACTCTTTAATATTTACTAGTTTAATATTACTAGTGAAATATATATCTAAAATATCTAAAAAAATTATAGAGTACAATAAAATATTTTTATGAAATATCTAAACTTTTTCCCTATTTGCAACTATGGTGACGTGTGTTGTTTGTCAAGTGGAAGACCCGTGTGAGAAGAAGAAACCCTGCGTTTCCATTGCAGCATGCACTGAAAGATATGAACACTTTCGGTTGATGAATCAGAAAAGGTCAAAAACAAAATGTTAGGTGGTGGTTACGTTATGTTCAGTGGTGGGGACCAAATTTTTTTCTTATGCTTCCATAGAAAATTTTTATGTACCAGCAAGAAAATGAAAAAGTTTCATCATCTCTAACACTATGTTTGGTTAGTAAGAGAAAATGAATTTGGCCTTATAATAACATCAAAATAATCGCTTCATCTTAACCATTATCCATGTGCTGGGGCCAGTTGGATTCAATTATTATATGTGAGTATGATAGTGTTTGCCAAGGAAAAAGAAGACAAAAATCTCCAAACTCTTAACTTTTGGCTATCTACATATAGATATTATAATTATTATAAGTTAATGATACAAAGTCGATGTGTTTAATTACTTTTTCCATACATAATTGAAAATTTTGCTCAATTTGATAGTTGTGTGATTATCTCAAAAAACTACAGTATCATATATTTTTCTTGCTTAAGTTTCCAAATTTTTATGTAGTCATATATCTTCACAAACACAATGAGTTACAATGAACGTTACTTCATATGTTGAAAGAAAAACACATTTCACATCTAATTGAAACTCCATCATGTTGGAGTTGCTACAACCAACAAGCTTTTTATGGTATTCTACTTACTTAGCAAGTGGTGCAAATACTTTCTTGTAGTAAATTCCATATGTTTTAGCATAGCTCTTAGCAACCAACATTGTTTTGTGCTTCTCTAATTCTTCTTTCTTGTTAACTTTTGTCATGTAGATCTACCTTACTCCTATTTTAAAAAAAAATTGATTTGAAGACTGTTTTTCTCTGTGATGATTGCAAACAATATCGATGATGTGACGAGTATAAGTGTGTACAATTCTAAAACAATGAAGAGAGAGACAAAATAGTTCATTCTCGTATATAATGTTCATTCCTAAGTAATTTTTTTTTTTTACTTTACACAATCTAAATATCATAGTGTAATGTCTTTTTAGAATCCAATCAAATCATTCGATCATAATACTTTTTAATTATTTCAAAAATTATTTATTTAACATAATTTAATTAGATAATTATTTTTAAAAAAATTTAATCATAAATACTGGACATATTTCTAACACCCCCAGAAATTTAAATTTAATTATTTAATTGATTATTTATGATTTATTGTGGATTTTCGTGATATATATATATATATATATATATATATATATATATATATATATATATATATATATATATATATATATATATATATATATATATTATGGGGGTAATGGTGGATTAAAGTGATAATTGGAATTATTTAGATATAAATAATTTGGTGTATATTACTTGGAGTTATAATAATAATAATAATAATAATTAAATAGAATATTGAGAGAAAAAGTAATTAAGTGAGGGCGTAAGAGGAAGATCATAAAAAGGGTCCAAAAGATAAAACAAGAATAAGCTAAGGAAGAGAATATAATTATTTTGTACGGTCGTGATATTTTGGAGGAGAACCTAAAGTGAGAGCTAGCGCATAGAGAACCAAAGAGGAGTTCCGGTGGAACGCGAAAGAAGAGAATCAATCACTAGGAATCGAGGTAAGGGGTGTAATTTTGGTTTATTAATATTGATATCGGGTTAAGATAGATGTAGGATTTTATTTGTTTGATGATTTGATGAAAAGCATGAAGAAAGTGCTAATTGATGATGTCTGTATGATATGATTTGTGTCCAATATGATGTGATGATGTATTTTGATGTTATTATGTGATATATGACGATTATTATGTGTTTTGGACTGAGTTTGGTACTATAATCGAAATTGAAATGGGACTGGACAGAGGCGAGATCGTAACCGCGAAATGCATAATCGCGAAATTTGTCTGGCGAGCTATTGGCAAGTAGAGCGCTGCAAGGACGCCAGGCAAGCTAGATGGCGAGTAGAGCGCTGCTAGGGCGTCGGGCGAGCATGATAGGAAGGAGATCTCCTGGAAAATGTATGGGGAGGAAATTTTGCTCAAGCGTCGTCGGGTGAATGAAGCAGCGAGGACCCCATAATCGCTCATTTCGTCGAGCGAGCATGAGGTAGAGAGGGGAAGAGCAGAGCGCCAGGAGAAATGAGGGAGCGAGCAGAACGCTCCTAGGGCATCAGGCGAGGCTATGGCGTGCAGACCTGACGGTGACTTTTCATAAGGTCGTAACTTGAGTTTCGGGACTCTGTTTGACGCACCGTTCAAAGCATTGGGAAGCTGACGCGTAGACCTATAATGTGATAGAATTATATGAGCTATTTGATGCATAATTCCATAACCTACATGTCTATGTGATTGACTTGTTATATATGTTGCTATGCTACTATGCTTTATTTTAACGACGAATATGACATTGCTATGAAACTGTTATGAAGTTTTCGTGAAGTTGATATGATGTTGTTGTGATGCTAATGATGATTTTGTGATGACGCTATAATAACATGTATGCCTTAAATATGTAATACATGTTATGTGATGATTATATGAATGATGATGCAATTGACTAGCCATGGTCGAATTTTATATGACGTTGTTGTGCATCATACATTCGTAACATTTTTGGACGGTGGTTCGCTTGTGATGTGCCTTAATCCCATTGTGTGGATTGAGTGTGTTTGTGATGTGCTCCAGTTCCAAAAGGGAATCGATCATATGACAGGGATCTTTGGAGGGTGATGAACCAGGTGTTCATAATTTTGGTACCACATGCACTGAGTCGGTATTGTTGCATTAACATTCTATGTGACATTTCATGAATTTTGTTCATGAGTTGTGATAAGACGGTAATTGTGAACTATGTGATTATATGATATTTTGACAATAAAATATGTCTATGTGCTATTATGATGTATCAGTGAGTATGACGTGTTAATGAATGATGTGTGTTATTATATGGTGATGTTGGTTGTAACTACTAATCTTTTTCTTATATCTTTTGTAATGAATTGTGATTATTCACCCTTTTTGTTTGAATGGTGTCTCCACGTGGGCAACGCGCAGGGGCCTGAACGAGCATAATTTTGTAAAAATTCCTTCTTTTCCCCGTATTTCATTTTGCATGCATTCCCTATTAGCATTAGGTTTTAGACTCGTAAATTACACCATTTGATTAGAAACAAACAAAAGCGGATCCCGCCGAATACGGCGGATGCGAGGGGTGTAAATCTTTTCCACTTGGGTAACCGACTTACTTACACATTTTCTCTGATCGTGAGACCCTCACCCTTTGTATTTGAGGTTTAATGGCATTATTTTCCCTTTATGAGATAAATATGTTAGTGGCGACTCTGCTGTTTTTTCGCGGTAGCGATAATGTGCTGTATTTTAGTGTAGTTCCATGAGTTTTGAAAAACTCCTTCCAAAAAGTGTTGAGAAATAACGGGTCTCGTTCAGAGATGATAGACTTGGGCGTTCCTTGCATGAGGAAGATCTCAACTACAAAACGAGATGCTAAGTCCTTTACTGAAAATTTGGTCAGAAGAGCAAGAAAGTACACAAATTTGGTGAGGCGGTTGCAAATAATCCAGATGACGGTGTAACCAAAAGAGTTAGCAGATGAATAATGAAGTCCATGGTAAGATCTTCCCAAGCTTGATATGGTGTTGGTAATGGTTGTAGTAAGTCCTTTTTTCTTTTGAGTAAGATATTTGTTGTGTTGACAGGTTGAGCAACGTTTGACAAATTATTTCATTGCAAGATGGAGTTACGGCCAAGCGAACGAGTTTGAAATGCATGCCATAGCTGCTTTAAATTTTGAGTGTCATGCTGATGGAGTAGCGTGGTATTCCTGGAGGACTGAATATCAAAAACCATGGACATTAGGCATGAAAAAATTTCTCCTTGAAAAACAACAGCCCTTTCTTTAATTTGAACTTTTTGTCGTCGTAGTTTGTTTTTGATTGTTGTCTTACCAAGTTTTTTCCTTATGTTTCACACGCGTAATAATGCTAGAGTTTGGCAATGAGGTCTGGCAGAGTAGATGACAAGGCTAATAACAAAGAGGCATCAGAAGAAAATTGTCTGCTTAAAGCATCTGCCACAAGGTTGGATTTGCCAGGTTTGTAAAAGATTTGGAAGTTGAAACCTTGCAATTTTGAGGTCCATTTTTGTTGTTCCGGTGTTTGGATTTTCTGTGGTAACAAGTTTTTTAGACTTCTCTGATCTATGTATTTATGAAAATGTTGTCCTATGAGATACTGACGCTGCTTTTTTATCGCTTCTGTAACAACATACATCTCCCTCACATAAACGGAAGAGGCTTGCATTCAAGGGCACATTTTCTTGATGAAGAATGCAATGGAATAACCGTATTGGGAGAGCACAACACGAATGGTAACGCCCGAAGCATCTGTTTCTACTGTAAAAGTTTTTATAAAATTTAGCCGGCATGTCAGTCATCTTGTGCTTTAATTTTGTAAAGGCTAGAGTAGCCTTTAGACTCCATGTAAACTTAGTAGAACATAATAAATCGGTGAGTGACGCGGCGAGAGTGGCGTAGTTACGCACAAAACGTCTATAAAATTCGGTGAGGCCTAAAAATTTGTGGAGAGTCACGAGTGATCCAGGTGATGGCCAGTCCAATATGGCTTTCACTTTTTTCAGGGTCAGGTGCAACACCACCTACCGAAGTTACATGGCCTAAATAGTCAATTTAGGTCACTACAAAACCACACTTTGAGTGTTTCACAAAGAAAAATATGATGCCAATAAATCCAACACAACCTACAAATGAGTTAAGTGAGGACTAAAAGTAGGATGTAAATAAGAATATCATCAAAAAAACACTAAAACAAACTGACGCAAATGTGGTCTCAATAAATCGTTGATTTCAAATTGAAAAGTGAAAGGGGCATTTGTTTAGGGGTGTTCGCGGGCCAGTTTGGTTCGGTTTCGAGAGAATCTGATACCCAAACCAATAAAAAATATATGAATTGGTTTGGATTGGACTTCCATATTTTTTCAATAAAGCCCAAATCAAACCGATCCGACGAACAATGGATTGGTTCGGATTGGATTGATCGGGTACATTAAAAATAAATATACAAAATATTTATTAACAATAATTTATTTACATACTAAAAGATCCATTATTTTATAATAATATATTGCACTTAATTAGTAATGAAAGGAGGATCAAATGATAGAAGAAATATCAAACGAGAATAATTAAATCAAATAAAAAAACCATCAAAACATAGTTAAATGAGAGATGAAGAATTAAAGCATACCTTAGTTATTTCAGGAAAAGGCAAAGAAAGGAGGAAAATGTCGAAGATCAATTTGATCGGGGAGAATGTGAACGAGATGAAGACAGGAGAAGATAAAGCTTTGGGTTATTTTGCAATTGCAATTCTGCATAAAAGGTGGAATGGTTCAGAACTTCTATTATGGAAAATGATGATTCATCTGCCATTTTTATTTGATTTAAATAGAGATTCTTATTAAATGAAAAAGTTGTGATGTTTGGTTTCTCCATATTGATAATTGTTTATGATGTGAGAAAGTCGTCCTTTTCTTTCTTGGAATTCCCCAAGACTCTTGGTTTCTTAATTTTTTTCTTCGTGATATTTAATTCACTCTATTAATGAATACATGAAGGTGACATATTAATATATTATTGGTTTGGTTTGGATACACGGGTAGAAAATTGGAAACCTGATGTCCGAACAAATTAACACCGATTCTTATTGGTTTAATTCGGCTTTTGCCCAAACTGAAAAAATTCCCGACCCAAACACCTTGGTTTGGTTCGGATTTTCCCAAACCAATGAACACCCCTACCTTTGTTAGCCCAAAGGGCATAACAAGAAACTCATAGTGCCCATGAAAAGTGTGAAAAGCTATCTTATGTGTATCCTCCGATGCAACACGGATCTGGTGATAACCTGATCGTAAGTTTATCTTGGTGAAAATGGTAGCAAGTGCAATTCATCTAGTAGTTTGTCTAGTGTGGGTATGGGGAATTTTGTCTTTGATTGTAACATCTAGGGGTTAACATCAGTTCGGGCCGATTTGACCTAAAATCTCAATTCGGCCCAACCCTCAGGTGACATTTATTGGCCTAATTCCGACCAATTTAATGGTCTTATCGGATTCGGGTTGTAATGTGTTCGGGTAACAAGTCTGGTTTATTTCGAATTTCATTGATAATTGGGCCAAATACAAAATCCAGACCAAATTGTAAGTCTAATTGATTTTTTTTCTATTTTTTTTTAAATTCTTTTTAACAAGCTTATTTGGGCCACTAATATTTTCAGCCCAATTACAATCCAATATAAGTTTTATTTTAATTTTTAAAATATAAAATTACCTGATTTTTTATTTTAAAAAAATTAGGCTTAATTACAGTTTTGGTCCCCCTATTTTAACTCATTCACGAAATTGGTCCCCTATTTTAAATTTAAACTGTTTTGGCCCCCCTATTCTCATCGATTTTTTATAAAAAACGTGAAAGGGGGATCAAAACTGTTAGAATTTAAAATAAGGGGAACTAAAATTGTTTGAATTGAAAATAGGGGGACTAATTTCGTGAATTAGGCAAAACTAGTTCTATGGCCCGTGCGTTGCACGGGTTTGATTAGAATTTAGATCTTAATAATATATATATATATATATATATATATATATATATATATATATATATATATATATATATATATATATATATATATATAGCATATCAAGTGAGAGCATTTTTAAATGAGAGATGAGAGGAAGAAATATCAATCATTGGATTTATCAAGAGAGAATGTTAATACATTAATGAGGCTATTAATTTCTATCTTGATGAATCTAATGGTTGATCAATATATATATGAGAGAAAGGAAGAAATATCAATCATTGGATTTATCAAGAGAGAATGTTAATACATTAATGAGGCTATTAATTTCTATCTTGATGAATCTAATGGTTGATCAATATATATATGAGAGAAAGAAATATCAACCATTAGATTCATCAATATATATATATATATATGTATATATATATATATATATAAAATATCAATTATGTTTTATAAATTTGAAAGATTTCACATATTTACGTGAATAATGCAATATTATAAAAAGTGTTATATTAAATTATTTGTAGATAAATATTTATGATTAATCATTAAATTCATAATACATATAAGAGTATATCAATCTAAATTTCAGTTATTCTTTTAGTATTATTCTATAATTTATAAAACCTAAGATTTTTTTATTCAATGTCATGTCCAAAAAAAGTTTTAAATCGTATATTCTATAAATATTTTTTAAAAATCATATTATATCTTATCATATTGATTTTTTATTTGGCGTTCCTATATTAATCAAGTAACTCCATCCATATTTTTATGATTTTTTTTGTTTGTTTATTACGGTGGAAGAGATATGTTCTTACTTGGTTAATGGGTTGTTTATTAATACTATTATTTATTATAGGTTAACCATCTTAATAAATTAATTATTTTCACTTCAATAATAAAATTAAAGAAAAAATAGTTTTGTAAATTAAAATGAAACTTTAAAGATTTTTTTAATTTTAGAGACATTAATGATTTTAAAATTTATTAATTTCAGTTATTAATTTTTTAGTGAAGTTTTCTTAGTTTTTTATTAAATAGTGATATTTTGATTCTTAAATATACTTTTATGGTAAAAAAAAATTGTAGATTAGTCCTCATATTTCTCATTTGTTAAACAAAATAAAGTAATTATTCATAATACATATTATTTATATAGGTATATTATAATAAATCAAATTTTTATATCATTACATAATTTTTAAAGTAAAATTCAGAGTTTAGTAAGTGACAATTTAATCGATTATAACTTACAACTACAATTTATTTTGCAATTTTATTTTTCATAAATAATTATGCATTTTAAAAGAATACATAGAGATAGTTAATAATTATTATCAATATTAATAACAATAATTATAATAATTTAATAATAATAATAATAATGTAATTACTACATTAATATTTTTCTATATGGTTTTTCTAACCTATGCAACCTTGCATAGGATAAGAGACAATTAATACACCACTTTTTTATATATAAATTACTATATTTATATTTATTTATTTTCATCCATTAATTGGGTAGGAGAGAGAAAATATAAGAGATTACTTTTCAACAGAAAAATAATTAATATGAAAATTTATATGGAAAGAAATAGTTTATTAATTGCCCTTATCCTATGCAATATAATACACTTTTTTTTGGAAAGACTCTGTAATACTGACTATATCAAAATATATCATTATTATCATTCTCATTTATTACACAATAAAATATATTGACAAATGACACATCTTTTATTCATATATTATTTTTGAAGTCCTTTGAAGATCTTAAAAAATAAGTAAATAAATTAAATCAAACATATTTTTCTCTAAAATATTTTGGTTAAAGTCATATATTTACATGAGTTTTCATTTTTCACATCATTTTCAAATAGTAAAAATACAAATGTAGCAACAATATAAAATTTATTTCTTCTTTTCATTCACTAAAAAATTGTTACATTCAAATTAATCAATGTAAAGAAGAGAAAAATGCAGAAGTAGATAGCACAATAATATATTTATTTTCAAGAAAGTTATTATAAAATAATATAGCTAAAGTATTTACATAACTAATATAATAGAGTAAAGTTGAGTCTTAAATCTGTCACATAAATCAAAGAACAATTAGCATATATGTTCAAAAATAACAAAAATAAAATAAAAATATAGATACAAAATAAAAAAGTAGGTACCTTGTGAACTTTGTTTGAATAGAAGGATAAAGATCTACAATAAAAAATACAAAATAACGTAGAGTTAAAATATAGTTAATTGTTAGAATAAAATAAGTTGAATCATCTACGATATAAAACAAATCATAGTTAAAACTTAGGTGAGAATAAGAAAGATAATCGAAAGTATCAATTGTTTGAAGAGAATGATGAAGACTTAGCCAAAATATATAATATAAATATGTCAAATTCATTCACCAAATACGCATTCATATATACAATATACAACAATGGTTACTAAAAACAAAATAAATCTTATTAAAAACTGTAACTCCAAATTTTACTAATTAAAATTTATTATTCATTAATATTATTTTAATTGAGATTAAAAACTGTAACTTACAATTTAACTAATATAATTTATCATTAATTAATATTATTGTAAGTGAGTGATAAAGTAGCTATAGAATATGAAAAAAATATTTAAAAGTTGGTGCAATAAAGAATAAAAATTATTATTCATATAAAATGGATATTTGTCTTAAGTGATTAAATTTAAAAAATGATTTTTTTAACTATAATAATTTTTTAATGTTACAAATAGTGAATATTTATAGAATATATTTTATTTCCGTATAAAAATTAATATTTCAAAGTAAGGGAAAAATAATTATTGATAGGATTTTAAATTTAAATTTATTTTGATTATCATAATGATTTATTAAAAGTTTTGTAGAATTACAATCTATAAATGTTGTAACTTATAATTTTAATATTTTAATGTTTTTATAAATATAACTAATGATTTAATGTTTTTTTAGAAAATGAATGGTTAAAGTTAAATTGAAAAATAATATAAAATATCTTAATTTAAATAAATTTGGAAATATCTAAAGTAATTATAATCAATGTGAGTAAAAATAATGATTTACAAAAAATTTATTTTATTTTCTTTTTATTGTCATAATGATTCATTAAAATTTTAGTAAATATTATAACTGATAATTTTCATATTTAAATATTGTAAATAATTTTATTATGTTTTTATTATAATAAAAAAATTGTGTAACTCATTTAGAAAACACATTTTTTTTAAACAACACTTTTATTTCATTTTTATCTTTAAAGAAGTAGTTTATTTTTTAAACATAGAAATTTGTAAAATAGATGAAAAAAAAAGAATGAAAAATAAAAAAAGTAAAATATGAAAAAAATATTTAAAAGCTGGTGCAATAAAGAATAAAAATTATTATTCATATAAAATTGATATTTTTCTTAAATGATTATATTTAAAAAATAATTTTTATAACTATAATAGTTTTTTAATGTTACAAATAGAGAATATTTGTAAAATATATTTTATTTCTATATCAAAATTAATATTCCAAAGTAAGTGAAAAATAATTATTGATAAGATTTTTATTTTTAATTAATTTTGATTATCATAATGATTTATTGAAAATTTTGTATAATAACACTTCATAAATGTTATAACTGATAATTTTAATATATAAATTTTTTATTAATATAATTGATTTAAATATTGTAAATTTTTTTATTAAGTTTTTATTATAATAAAAATTTGTGTAACTCATTTAGAAAATGCATTTTTTTAAAACAACACTTTTATTTCATTTTTATTTTGAAAGAAATAAGTTATCTTTTAAACATAGAAATTTTTAAAATAAATGAAAAATAAAAGAAGAAAAATAGAAAAATAAAATTAGAATTTAGCATGAACTAATTTAAGATTATCTATTTTATCGTAAAATTGATTACCTAAAATATATTTAAAATTTACTTGTATATTTTTTAATCTTATATACTATAAAACTTGAAATATAGGCTAGATTTCAAGATTTTATAAGTTTGAAAGATTTTTTTAATAATGACTTTTATTTGGATATTTTTAATAGTGGTAATTGAATATTATATTATTATTATTATTATTATTATTATTATTATTATTATTATTATTTATTTTTAATATAGGAGAAAATTAGTAAAAATGCAATTAGGATTTGTGCTTAGAGTTACTACCAAGATGACTTGTGCCTAGGGTTGCCATCATGACAACCTTGAATTTATATTAAGTAGAAGTAGATTATTATTATTATTATTATTAACTAAATATTATATTATTATTAATAATAATGGTGGTTTAATACTATTATATTATTATGATTTATTTTAATATAGAGTTTGTATAATTAGAGTTTGTAATTAGAATTTTTATCAAGATGACATGTGGCTATGATTATTTTCAAGATGAAATGTGGCTAGGGTTGCCATCATGACTTCTTTACATTTATATTAAGTAGATTGGGGGGACCAAAACTGTAATTTAGCCAAAAAATTATTAATTATTTGAATTTAAAAATTACTAATTATTTGAATTAAAAAAACTAATTATTTGCTCAAAGGAGACTATTTTGAGCCACTTGAGTTCATCATTCTATAGTTGAATATTTTTAACTTGGATACTAAATCATCCAAAAAATAAACAAAATCCTTACCTACGTAAATCACAAATTTAAGAAAATATAATACAAAACCAATACAAATTTAAAATTATCTAAAATATATTTGAATCAAACACCAGTCTTTAAATGAAATAGAAGGTGCATGACAATATTCTTGACAGGAACAAAAACAAGGCTAATGCAACAACAAACTTCCTGCACAAAATAAAACTAAAAGTTAAATGTCAATACAATAAAAAACTACCAAACTAATAACTAATATTTGAGAGTTATAAATATGACACAGAATTTTTTATATTAGCTCCTGTAACTTTTGAAATTCTTAATAAAAATTCGATTATGAAATATGAACTCAGGTCTACATAAAGAATTTAAATAAAAAAGCTCTTACATTTTTTAGCCTTTTAAGTCTAATATCTCAAAAAAAATATATAATGCTTTAATGTTTCAGATTCAAAAATGAAAAATTGACTCTCAAACATTAAAAGTCATAAATTCTCAAATTTATTTATAAAACATATAAATAGAAATAAATGATTAATTAGCACAAAATAAAATATTTTTATTTTTTTTAACATAAAAATCAATTATGTTGATTTTTCTTAGTTTTACCATCATTTAACTCTAAAACTAAACGAAGAAATAAAATATTTTATAAGTAATTAAAATAAGCTAAAATTAATTAACAAAGAAACGGAGAGTTGAATTTATCCGAACAACAAAACCATGGAATATGTTTCTATGCCAAGGGAAAACTATGTTTTTGTGGCATTTGTAGAGAAGTTTGACTAGTTCTTTGATGAATTTTTTAGCTTGAATACATGAATCTTTGTAGTATTTTATGAGAAAGCCATTATATTATATTGCAAAAGAAATAGTTAGGAAGAATTGTGGTGAAAAAGAAACCATTCGTGCATTTTGTTAACATCATGATAAATAAATATTTGCATTAATTCCATAAACCTTGATTGTAGTCAGATTACAAATCTTGCAAATAAATCATAGAACAATGAATTAATATCCACATCACTACCATAAACTTGATTGTAGCCATAAAACATGATTGCAACTATAACACCTGCTTTATATACTTTCATTTCTCTCGGATGCATCTCCTTGCTCCATATAACCAATGTCCTTTTGCCTTTTGAAATTATAAGAGACTTATAAGAGATAAATCTGTAATTTGCAACACAGAAATTTATAAGAGATAAAACTAAAACCATCAATAAATCAGTAACCATAAATTGAATAAGACCAATATGAAATATAGACATATGAAGATAGTGGAATTCAAGAGAAAACTCCTACCTCCAAGTGTAAGTTTCAATCTATATCTAAGCTTAACTTCAACCAATATCTAAGCTTACTTGAAACAGCAAGATTATAATGAACCTGCAAAAAAAACCCAGCATTACCTGATTTCATACAGTAACATAGTTATTTATACATTTAATCATTCATTACCTATTTCAAACACACATAATTAATCAAACATCAACTTAATCAAGTATAAACATTTTCACAAACTAAATCATACAAGTATTAATCATGTAAAATAGAAACAAGCACGCTCACTCAGCAAGCATTAATCATACAAAACTGAAACAAAGAAAAAACATTTACAGGGTCGTTCACATGCCAAACTCCTTCTGTGTCACTTTGCATACTCTCTAAAGCTCATCTTCAGATCTAGACATTTTTCCAACAGAGGAATAAAGTATCTACTGCTCACTCCAAGATGTGGCTGTGGAAAGATAATAAAATAAATATATCAGTGAAAGAAATCAAACCCTAATAAAATAATAACAATGAGATTAACAAACTAGAGCATATTATACCTTTCAAATAATCACAAGGAGGATGTTATTTGAGTAGATTGGGAAGAGATTAAAAATAAAACCTAGCTTACAGATCGATTTTGATTTGGTCATATTTCAACAGGAGCCCTAATTTTTCTTACATCGTGAATTTGGTGGTGATGATGGTGATGTTTATAATGACGCCGCAAGGGTCACTGTGATGGATGGTTGGTGGTGACGCGTTGAGGTGTGAGTATGTAAGAGTGTTTCTAACTTAGATTAGGGTTACAAAAAGGTTAGATGTGTTCTGGGTGAGGTGTGGAATTATTATAAACTAATTGGAATATAATACATTCGGTGGGATTCGGGTTCCGATGGGCCCCACAAAATTATCCAAAATCGACCATATATATTCATTAAAACCTGAAGGTTTCACCCGCTCAACCCGTGAAACCAAATGAAATCGACCGCATGGTTAAAATATCAGTTGGGTCGGTCGGTTATTTACGAATGGTTATGTAGTGCCCACCCCTAGTAACATCGTTAAGTGCTCAGTAATCCACACAAAAACGCCATGTACCATATTTTTTCTTTACAATTAGAACAAGGGAAGAAAAAGGATGCCACTAGGGACAATAGTTCCCTCCTTCAGTATGTCTTGTATGATAGTCATCATAGCCTTTTTTTTTGTGAATGCGGGTGTAAACTCGGTTTTTTTGAGGCGAACTGACTCCTTGCTCTTTTTTTCTTTTATTATTTTTTTTTATTTTTTTGCAAGAGTCGCCACCGACTTTTATTTTATCCAGCTATATTAGGAAAGGCATAAAAGAACAGAAAAAAGACCTTTTGACAGATTTTGGGTTCGGGGGGTTGGTTATACAAAGGGAAGGTTTTAAGCACCCTTTGTATCCATGGTTATCCATGGGCTCTTAATTGCTTAGCTCACTTTTTTAAATGCTTTGTTGATTTGAAAATAGAAGAAGTGAAGATGGACAATAGGTCACATAGCTTTCTGAAGAGTTTCACCGGGAATAATGCCCTTCAAATACCAGATGAAAGTTTTGAAAATAGATGAGAAGTTTTGAAAATACGTTGTTTGAAAATGGAAGTGTTTGAGCAAGCAATTAGGAGTTACTTACTCTCAATTTATAAGATCTTTCCTGTACGTTAGCAAAATAGACAAATAGAAAATAGCAGAAACATAAATAATATGTCCAATTGGACAAAGAAAAAATAGCATAAACATAAATAATACGTCCAAATGGACAAAGAGAAAATAACAGAAACATAAATAATATGTCCAAATGGACAAAGAAAAAATAGCATAAACATAAATAATATGTCCAAATGGACAAAGAAAAAATAACAGAAACATAAATAATATGTCCAAATGGACAAAGAAAAATAGCGGAAACATAAATAATATGTCCAAATGGACAAAGAGAAAATAGCGGAAACATAAATAATATGTCCAAATGGACAAAGAGAAAATAGCGGAAACATAAATAATATGTCCAAATGGACAAAGAGAAAATAGCGGAATATAAACGTCCAAATGGACAAAGAGAAAATGACAGAAATATAAATAATATGTCCAAATGGACAAAGAAAAAATAGCAGAAATATAAATAATATGTCCAAATGGACAAAGAAAAAATAGCAGAAATATAAATAATATGTCCAAATGGACAAAGAAAAAATAGCAGAAATATAAATAATATGTCCAAATGGACAAAGAAAAAAATAGCAGAAATATAAATAATATGTCCAAATGGACAAAGAAAAAATAGCAGAAATATAAATAATATGTCCAAATGGACAAAGAGAAAATAGCAGAAATATAAATAATATGTCCAAATGGACAAAGAAAAAATAGCAGAAATATAAATAATATGTCCAAGTGGACAAAGAGAAAATGATAGAAATATAAATAATATGTCCAAATGGACAAAGAAAAAATAACAGAAATATAAATAATATGTCCAAGTGGACAAAGAAAAAATAACAGAAACATAAATAATATGTCCAAATGGACAAAGAAAAAATAACAGAAATATAAATAATATGTCCAAATGGACAAAGAAAAAATAACAGAAACATAAATAATAAATAATAAAATAAAGCATAAAGCAAGAAATATAAAGAACAATATAATAAAATGCGGAAATTAAAGTCAATTGTTAGTATGTTATCACGTGAATCATCTTGAAGCTAGTCAAGTATATTCACGATGTTAGTGAAGATCGATGGTGAGTGAATGATGATCTCGGATTTAAAGTTAATGCAAATTTATCAGAAGCTTGATAGAATCATAGCGACTACACGATAAATTTCCAAAAGTCTTAAATCAACTGCATACAATCTCTGCCATATTTGATCTTTTATTCTAATTCAAGACAAAGAAAAAGATAAGAAATAATATCAATAATATACAAAAATAAATATAAAACAAATTAAACTTAATTCATTCTTTTTGTGATTTTTTTTGGAATTGATTTTAAGTTAATTAACAAGCTAATTAAACAAATAATTATACAAATAATTAAACTTAACAAGAAAAATATTATTTTATATGTCAAAAATTAGATTATAAAAAAAAAATATAAACCTAAATCTAAAAGGAAAATATTTTTGGAGTTTTTTGATTGGTTAAAAATAATTAAAAAGCAATATTTACATAATTACTAATTAATTAAGCAATATAAATTAATTATGAAAAGAAATAAAATATTTTTATGTTAAAAATTAAATAAACATTTTATCAACTTAAAACTAAAATTAAAACATTTTTTTTGAGAAATTGAAAATATGCATAAATATGGAGTTTTTAATTCATGAACTCCTAACACTACTACATATTAAAAATTACATTGTACTTACTCTATGATGTTCCAAGAGTGGAATAGAGTGATTGAAATTGATTGAAAGTGGCTATTTGAATGAGCCTTGATTTTTACAAGTTTCTTGAAACTTTTGAAAAATATAAAACTTATGCTATGCTTTTGGAGTGTGTTGTTATTCTTCTCTTGTTCCTCCTTCTCTTTTTTCTCTCCCTTGAATGAAGAAAATGAAGTTCTATTTATAGGCAAAGAGTTTGATCTTGGAAGCCTTGCAAGTGGAAATTGTCATGATTGATTTTGTGGAAAAAATATGATAATGGAATATTTTCAATGAGTGTATTTCTTAACCGTGGTTAAAACACTCAAGTATTATTCTCTTCAATCTTGCAATAATATATTTAAACATCTTGAATTGGTCTTGATTGGCAACCATAAGCATCTTTGATAATATCTTTGAATGATCTCACTTTAATTAAACTTTAAATGAATAAAATTTAATTAAAATGAAATAAAAATGTCATGAATCATGGATGGGTCGTGGATGCCCTTTAAACATATGAGAATCAAGATTGAATCACAAAAGAATTGGCCTTTTTGAAAAAAAATCAAATTTTGGTCATTACTTGTTTCATGCATTTTTCCAAAAAAGGTCAACTTCATCAAGGCATATCTCCCTCAATTTTGATCCTATGAAAGTGTTCTTTAACTTTTTGGAAAGCCCAAGATGTCCTCTACAAGCCACTTTGGAAGCTTTTTTGCATTTGGAGAAGTTATTTTGATGATATGGGCTTTGACAAAAAACTGCTTTTTGTTGACTTTCAAAATGACCCGTAATGTTTTGGCTTATATCTCTTAGGCGGAAGCATTTCTTGACCTTGGTCCCAACATCAAAGTTGTAGAGAATTGAATTTCCTTGAGAATGAGCTTTGGTTGGAATTTTTCTGATAAATTATGAGAGAGTTATGGTCGGTCAAAGTTCAGTTGACTTTTAGCTAAAAAACTCTAATTTTGCAATTTTGAGTTTTGTCGATTTCTGAACTTTTCTTGATGAATTATGATCAACCATTGATCACATGATGAATATTTTGACAAAATATGGATGTTGACAAAAAATTTCATTTTTGACTGTCTGTTGACTTTTTGGTCAAACTGGTCGTCTGTTGACTGTTTGAGCTGTTGACTGTGCGTCCGAGCGAATCGAAGTTTGAAAATTTGTCTGGTGGTACTTTGAGACGTATGTAGATCCATGAAATCCATTTGAGGTCTCAAAAACTCGTTCTCCTGAAAAAATAAAAAAACCTAGTTAGGGATTGTTTGTGTAGGAGACAGTTAGGCGTACCTGATTTTTGTGCAGTGTTGAGTCTCTGTTGACCACGTGATTATCAGAAGACTTCTAGAACAAAATCTTGGAAATTTGAAGTGCGAAAAATTGATTTGACTGATGGTACAAACACGGAGAATTGCGCTGATAGCGGGTTTGACTGGTAACTAGCTGTCCGGGTATTAACGTAACAGTTAAAGTGAAAATTCAACAGTTAAAGTTAATTTTTTCTTTTTTTGTTTTTGTTGTGTTAATGGTGAAAAATTTATTTACCTGAGCTGTTAGAAAAACACAAACATAATAAATAAATAAAATATACTGTACGCAAACGAAAATACCGATAATAACCTTGAAAAAAAATATTTAATGCACAGAAAAATAAATATTTAACACACATAATATTATCTTGATAATTAAACTACCGTACGACAGATAGTACAACATTTAATACTAACAGTACAAATATTACATAATATAATGAACAGTACGACAAATAAAATAAACGGTACACTATTTGAAAGCGACAAATACAACAAACTTTAAAAATGACGATTAATAATCCATGCTATGAACAACAAAAAATAGATGATCGGAAGTGTAACCATCGCAGGTCCGCATTTTTCAGGACTATGCAGACAGAAGAAGGACATGATCACCGTAAAAATAGTGATGACTATAAGAAAAAGTGTATCCATCCACTTTGCCATTTTTGCCGAGGAAGAAGAGAAAATAATTATGAGATAGAAGTTTGAGAAATTTGGGAGATGAGTGAAATTTGATGTGAGAATTTATGGAAAAAATGAGGAGTATTTATAGAGTGAAAAGAGAGAGATAGAGACGTTGGGAGTGGAGTGTACCGTTTGAATAGTAGTAGGATTTGAAAAAAAAAGTATGGTAGGTTTTGAAAAGAAAAAGGGTATAGAATAAAGCTAGGATTTGATTTTGAAAAAAAAGATTTGAAAAGAAAGAAAGAGATTTAAAAAAAAAAATAATATAGTATAAAAATAAAAATTAGTGGGAAATAAAACCAAGAATAATTTAATTGTTACCAGTATAATCTGAAACCCGGACTCCGCGCCTGCAAATTTTAATTCTGCACGAACTGCGTCAGCATTATTTATCTGAAAATAAATCTCAAATAAACAGTGTATGAAGTGATAAACAGTATTTGGCGTTTATGAAAGGATAAATTTAACGGCGAACCAAAATACTGTATAAAAAAAATTCTAAAAATT
Organism: Vicia villosa; assembly: GCF_029867415.1. NCBI lineage: Eukaryota > Viridiplantae > Streptophyta > Magnoliopsida > Fabales > Fabaceae > Vicia > Vicia villosa. The sequence goes on from NC_081180.1 coordinate 154,812,985, forward strand.
GAGTATTCATAAAATCAGGATATTTATGAAATAAAAATCCAAGATTGTATAAAAATCCAAATTTTTAGACAGAAGTCTGTTGACTTCTTTTTTTGAAAAAAGAACGAGGGCGAATTTTGGGGTATAACAATAATGATCATAACACTTAGAAAATGATGGGATCTCAGAGGTCAAAAATTGGGGTGCAATAGCGGGTAATAGTAAGACTTGACATTGATGGGTTATGTGTAAGGTAATAGGTTAATACGATGGTCGTGTGGTCTATTTGTGGGAATACCGTTCGGTAGTTGAAAAATGGGTTGGTATTTTTTTAGAAAGGAATAAATCTGTGGATGGAGGGTTGAGAATAATGTGTCTAAAGTGGAAAGGTCATGTTTAATAATTGGTATGGAAAATGTTAAGGGTTGCATGATCATTAGGTGAAAAGATGCAACATAATCGGTATGGATGAGTTGTCGCAATTGGTGAAATGTAGTGTGAATAGGATGGGATTTGGAGTCTCTGTTAAAGTGATGGATTGTCTTTGTGGTTAAATGTGATGGATGGGATAGAGAAATCTGCTTGTATGGGGCTCAAAGTTCGTAGCCATGCCATGGTGAGAACCACATCGGCACCTTCAATTGGAAATAAGTAAAAAGGAAGATTTAAAGGTTTGTGTTGGCGAATAATTTGAACATTATTGCAAACCCCTTCGTATTGTAGATGGGATCCATTGCCCACCATAACTGAGAATTGTGGGATTGGGGTAGGCTTGTGGTTTAAGTGATGCGCAATGCGAGGTTGCAAGATGTTATGTGTACTACCGGTATCAACTAGAACCATTACTGATAGGCCGCCAATGAGGCATTTGAACTTAAACGTTTGGGGAGAGAATTGGTCCGTTATATCTTAGGTAGACACCTAAAAGTAAATATCCAGGAGATCTTGTGTATTTTCAAGTTCATGGCTAATATCCATTTATTGACTAGATTCCATAGGGTCATCTTCTGCCAGACGTATTAAAAATCTGCTATCAAAGCATTTGTGACAAATGACAAACTTTTAATTACAATTGTAACACAAGCTTTGGGCTCGTCGTTCTTGGATTTGGGCTTGGAAAGTCTTTTAATGGGGAGTTGGAGTTGCTGGGCTGAGGGTTTGAAGGGGTTGTTCCTTGCGGAATGGTTATGAGTTGGTGGTTTGAGGTGTGAAAGGTGGAGTGAGAAGGGTTAGATTTAGGGTTATAATTAGAAAAAGCTTCAAATATTTGGGCTTTGAGTATTTGATTTTTGATTCGATGAGTTTAGCCAACCCAATAGCTTGAGAAATTGAAGTAGAAAGAATAATAACTAATTCATTTCGAATCTCAAGGGATAAACCAGAAATAAAACAAGTTAAAATTTCCTCATGAGGTAATCCAACAACCTAATTACCTAATTTCTAAAACTTTGATTGATAATCAACAACTGGCCCATCTTGTTTTAATTTGAATAACTCAGCCTGATGGTTGTCATATGTAGATGGACCAAAAAAGAATTCTAAAGCTTTTATAAAGGAAAACCAATCAGTTAACAAGAGGTTCTGATGCATCCATTTAAACCAACTTAAAGCATCACCTTTCATGTAAAAAGAAATTAGAGATAATATGTTTTCCGGTGGTAAGTTGTAAAAACTAAAAAAAAGTGTTCCACTTGAAATAACTAGTTAAAAGGGTTTGAACCATCAAACAAAGCAAGTTCAAGTTTGGGAGTGCGAAATGGGGGTAAAGGGGGAAGTTGTACGATTTGAGGGTATGGAATTTGGTTGATGAAAGAGCGATTATAGTTTTGCGTTGGGTTAAAATCTGTTGGGGAAGAGAGGTAAGGGTGGAAGCGTGGTGGGGGTTGTGTTGCAGTATTTCGCATTGGTACTGTAGCAGTAGGTTGTGGAGGGTTGTATGAAACAGTTGCTGAGTTTCTAACAGGGGTGTGTTGGGGTTTAAATTTGGGTGAAGGAGGCTGTAACCATAGAAATGGAAGTAGGATTTTGAGTGATACCTGAAGAACCACCTGGTGAGTGAACAGTAGCACCGTGCTGCTGTTCCTTTTGAGTGAGCAGTTTGTGGAGATTTTACGTTATAAAGTCATAGCGAGAGTCTGAAATGTGTTTCTCATTTTCCAACCGTGTGTTGATCTCTCCAAGATGTTGTTGAGTTTGCTCCAAATCTTAATGAACTTTGTCAAATCTCTCATCTATTTGTTGTTGAGTTTGGTTCATGGCATTATCTAGGTGAATACGAGAGATTTGAACAGCTTGTTCAACGATTTCTTAAGGAGAAGGTTGAATACGCTTGGGGGAGCCATGAATTCAAGGAATGAAAGCACAATGATAGACTATACTAAAAGATTACTTTAGATCTATGTTGCATAAGAAATAAAACATAAAATAACTTTCTTCATGTCATTCCATAGTTTTGAAATTACAATATATAGTAGGGTTTCTCAACTAGATGAGCCATGGGCCACTTGATTAAAAGAGTAGAACTTAAAACAAGGGCTGAGATACTAAAAACACCCTTATTTTGTGATAAAATCTCGAAGCCAAACAAATTATTTCTTTTTTTATTAGGCGAAATTAATTGCTTATCAATAATGATAGAGGGGTATAATAGATTTTTAGTTTATAATATTAGTTATTAGTATTGGTATTGGATTCTAGTTGTATTTGAGCTTTTAATAGTTGCTGGGCTTTTGGGTTTATTATCCATTAAGAGGATTATATAAGGAAGTTTCTTATTCCACCCCATATTTTTTTAATGCACTGCGTGAAATTCCAAAAATACCCCTAAAAACCGGAAATACATTTCTAGTTCGCACCCACACGTATATAATTCATTCATTTTATATCGGTGATGCACTTCCGGTTTAAAATCGAAAATGTATTTTCGTTTTCTATAGGAGCTACTTCTTTTTACTAGATCTGAGGCTTCAGCTTCTGCAGGTATGGTATGTATGTCCAGAAATAATATACAACTTTATTCTTTTATTACTTTATTACTTTTGAGAACTGTAAATAATATACTCTTAATGAGTAATGTCAAATAGTGACGCTATAGTATAAAAGATTTGTGATTAACCCACTATCGAAACTACAACGCAACACTGTCCTAGTTTTGCTATAGGGAAATAACGCTAGTTTCTTCTAGTTGATGTAGTGGCAATAGGAGAAAAAAATATAATTTTACGGTTTTTTTAAATAATAAAATTGAAGAATCTACATGTGTGCCAAACCTGACCCAATTCTTTTATAAAAGAAAAACAGAAGAGTTGGTGAGTATTATTCCTATTCAGCGGAATACATAACCCTTGCTAAATATGCATAGAAATCGAAAGTTTATTTTCAGTTTTATACTGGAAGTGTATTTCCGGTTTTATGTAAATACAACTTAAAAAAGGTGCACAACGGAAATATATTTCTGATTTTTAAGGGGTATTTTAGGAATTACACATAGTCTTTTTTTCACTATAGGGTGGAATAAGAATTCCCCTTATATAATATAGTGTGTGCACAACGGAAATATAATTCTGATTTTTAAGGGGTATCTTAGGAATTGCACATAGTCTTTTTTTCACTATAGGGTGGAATAAGAATTCCCCTTATATAATGTAGTGTGTGTTTGGTTCTGCGGTGAAAAAAAATAATTTTGAAAGAATTGATTTTAGTTAAAATTAAGTTTAATATAAAATGATTTATGTTTGGATATATTCACAACAAAAGTGATTTGTATGAAAAATATTGTTTGGATATTTTTATCAAAATTGATTTTGGATGTGTAAATGACGAAAAGGGTAAAACAAAGATAGTGAGAGTTAAAAATATTGTTCAATTTAAGGGAAAATTTTTTTTGATGGAAAGAGGGAATTGATTTTAAGAAGCTAGGAATTATAGGTTCATAAAAAATTAATTCTGAACAAAAAAAGACACGGTGGCGACATATTGTTTGAGAATGTCAAACACTCAAGAATTGATTTTATAGGCCCAAAATTGATCCTGATGCTTTCTACCGGGCAACCAAACATAGGCGTAGTCTCATAGAGACATTTGAAATCAATCAATAAAATCAAAAGTCATCTCTTAGATTTCATTTATTGATTTCAAATATCTCTATGAGACTACATTTCTTATTCCACCCCATGGTCCAAAGAAGTACCCTATGCAATTTCTAAAATGCCCCTCTAAAACCGGATATATATTTCCAGTGCGTTCCATTTGTTGTTAAAATTAATTGATAACCGGAAATATATTTGTGGTACAAAACCGAAGATATATTTCCGATTCCTAATGACTCATGCTACCGTTCATTACAACTTTCTGTGAAAAGCAAGTATATAAGTTTGCAAGCCAATTATTGAATTTGTAGTTCAAACCTCTATTCTCATAGTGGGTATGTCCTCAAATATTTCTCTGGCTCAATTATTTGCTCATGACGTTGGGTTCAGATTTTTCTCAATCAATGGACTCGAAATTGTTACCTCGAATTACGGGAAAAGTGAGAAAGCAGATGTTTTTGATTCAGCTATTTAAGCTGCACCTGTCGTGGTTAGATGTTTTGAAATTTATTATTAAGTTCTTGAAATTGTTACTTTTGAAAGCATTGCAAGTCCTTGAACTCGCCTGAATTATCTTAAAATTTATTGTAAATCCCTAACGTTAGGTCTTTTTTAAATTGATTCTGTTGTAAAATAAAATAGAATGACAGGTGTATTGTGTATCTAGGGAAAAATCACTTTGAAATGATTAATCCCTAGATACATCTATTTCATTTTAGACCTATTCTTAACATATTGATTTGTGCTAAAGATTCAAATTTAATATTTTTATAAAAATGAAAGATTTAAAAAATATTCATTATACAAAATGCTTTTCGAACCATCACACGGATTCCAACCCAACAGCCCATGATATAGTAAGAACGGAATGGAAAGGCAAAAAAAAAAAAAAACGATTCTATATGCAGACGTGAAAGCTCTATCGATAGAAGCATTCATTCTAGCCTATCTTTTTTTTAGAGAGGAACGATTCCCTCGTCTGAGAACCGCCATTCACGCACTATTCCTCCCCGCTAAAAAGAGCGATTGAGAATCTTGATAACCTAAAAAAAATGCAGAAGTGAGCGTACCCCAAAGCTATCCTCTCTTCCCCTTTTTTAGCTTTAGCCAACCCCATTTTTTTTACCTTGAATTGGTCAAAGCCAAAAATATGATAAATAGAAGGAAGAGAGATCAGAAAGATAGGCGGACGACTTGACTATAGTATAGGTTGGATGTTTCCGTGAGCAGTAAGTAGCAAATCTCCCCTTATTTATTAAAATTTTTAAAGCTGGTGGCTATTTCCTATAATTATTTGAGAGTGACAATGAACAGTAGCATGAGCCACTTGGGTGGACAAATATTCTTTCACATAAATTGGAAGTATATTTCCGGAATAAATTTTAACGTAAAATGAGTGCGAATCTAGAAAATGAATGAATTATGTGTGTGGGGTGCAAACTAAAAATATATTTCCGCTTTTCAAGGGCATTTTTAGAATTTTATGCGGTGCGCTGGAAAAACATGGGGTAAAATAAGAAATTCCTTTATACAATACTCTTAATGGATAATAAACCTAAAAATCCAACAACTATTATATACTCAAATACAACTAGAATCCAATAACAATACTAATAATTAATATTATAAACTAAAACTCTACTATACCCCTCTATCAAGTTATTGATGAGACCATTATAAAGAATGTGTCTTTACACATTATCAACTAAGTTATCTTAACGAAATTAAATTTATATCTTTTAATATTAAAATAAGGGTCTTGCTAACGAGTGGTCAAGGCAATGATTAAACATTCTAAAAAAGAAAATATTTTATAAAAAATTAAATATTTCAATTTTTAAAGCATTAAATACGAATATTACTGAGATAAATTTACTATTTTAAAGTCTTAACCATTGTTCTGAGGGTAGTGAGTTGTCGCATATGCATGTACATAAAACATTTAATAATTTCTTTTCAAACTATCATTTTATTTATATTAGGAAATTAGTGATTTTTGGTTAAGATGATATTAATGATTATTTTCAAACCTTTAATATAGAATTTGACTTTTGCCCATTGAAATGATTTGGTCAAACTTTTACCATCCACCTAAATCTCTAGAATGATTTCTAAAATATTTCTTAAATTAATAATTTTTTTAAAAAATTTTGACCACTTTTATTTCATGAAACACATTACGTGAATTATACCTTTTCAAAAAGCACCTATTTTTTATTTATAAATAGAGGCTAAACCGAAAACATCTTATGGAGTGGTGGTAGCAAACCCCTTTGAAATCTTCTAGTTTTGCAATCACAAACAAGTGGTCGTTGTTTTGTTTTTTTTTCATCAATATACTCTTTTATTTTGAACAACCACACCATATTATCAAATTACTGTTCTTTTTTTTTGTCAAGCTTCATTGAAACAACAATATTTAACCTATGTTTGAAAATTAGTAAAACTTACGGTAATACCCCACGTTTTGTAAATGTTATAATAGGAGCTTCAGAAAATCACGGTGGAAAGTTTATAAATGCGCGAAAGCATCGTTTCCAAGCTTATACACAGACATTCATGGATTGATCAACATTTCAAATAATCAATAGGTATCATTTTTCATTCAGATTTGTTGTTTTTCTATTCTTTCATTGGATTTGATAGACTTTTAGATTTTTTAAAATTTAAATTGATCTAATGAAAATTTAAATCACATAGAGATTTGAATTCTTTAACAATTTTTAGGTTGGATTCTAAATAGTAGATTAGTTCTGGTTCTCTTGAACTAGACTCTAAAGTATCAAATTTTTCAAAAAAAATTTATTAATTCAACGGTCATATTAAAATAAATTAAATAATAAAAAAATATATAATTAACTTTATTTTCTAAAAAAATATCGTTTGATCAATTATTATAACTTACTCCACATCTACATTTTGACCATTAATTTTTTTTAATCCAATGGTTAAAAATAATAATTAATAGTTTTCTCTCTCCACATTTAACTACTTATTATTATTTTTAACGATTAGATTAAAAAGAATAAATGGTCAAGATGTGGAGTAAGTTATAATAACCTCCTCATATATATATATATATATATATATATATATATATATATATATATATATATATATATATATATATATATATATATATATATATATATATATATATAAAAGAAAATGGTTATTAGTAAAAAAATATGAAAACAAGAAAGGCAAAACCATTCATTACTACCATTACTCCATAATTTCTATTAAAAAAAATTAAATTTAAAATTATCTTCTAAAATAATAACAAGTATACATTCTTGTCTAAAATAATAACAAGTATACATTTTTGTCTTTCTTGCTCAAATGATTCTTACTATATAATATATATATATATATATATATATATATATATATATATATATATATATATATATATATATATATATATATATATATATATATATATATATATATATATATATATATATATATATATATATATATATACGAGGAGGGTTATATTTACTCCAAGAGTAAGTTATTATAACTTACTCCAAATCTAGACCATTGATTCTTCTCAATCTAATGGTTAAAAATAATAAATAATAGTTTTCTCTCTCCACATTTAATTACTTATTATTTTTAACCACTAGATTGAAAAGAATCAATGGTCTAGATTTGGAGTAAGTTATAATAACTTACTCCTGGAGTAAATATAACCCTCTTCTATATATATATATATATATATATATATATATATATATATATATATATATATATATATATATATATATATATATATATATATATGTTATATATATGTTATATATTTATTGAAGAATTTTTGAAATTAATCTAAAAAGTAGTATTATAAAGTGATTGGATGGATGCACGTATAAAAAAACATTAATTTTTTTTCTTTAAATTGAAAATATCATACAGTAAATTTAGAAAATAGTATATGGAATTTCTAGAGAAAAAATTTGTTATGCAATACACTTTATCGTATGAAATATGCACGATGATGTCATAATTCAAACCTTATTAACAAGAAAATATAAAAACAAATAAATTTAAAATGAAGCAACTTATTTAATTATTATTCTTTTTTTTTTATTTTTGCACTGCACACACAGAACAGAACCCTCTCTCCCTCTCGTACCCATTTTCACGGCGTTGCAATTTCTTTCCCCAATTGAAGCAATTCTGCCTGAAAATCCAAAATTTCAGAAACCCTAATCAAGTCATCAATCCCTCCTTCCACCCCCTTTTGATTTCTCCGAACCAATCTATTATACAATCATCCATTTATTTTTCTCCATAATTAGAAGGGAAAGCTTATGTTAAACGTGAAACGGTTCTGAAATTACTCTCTAGGGTTCCATCATCTTATATATTTCAGTACCAATTTCATCCAATTTTCACATTTCGCTGTTTTTATGTCGTAATTTTGCATAACCTATGTACGAGGTTGCTCTAAATTTTTGACTTTTTGAGGTTTTCATGGAACCCTAGTTGTTTTTGCTTCTGTTATTTAATATAATTGTTTTTTGATGTAGAGTTGAAGATATGCCTGTGGTAGTTGATATAAGCTCTGATGAAGAAGAGGATTTGAAAGAGGAGTCCAAAAATACTGATTTTGAATGGATTGAAGATTTGCTATTTAATTCTGGAGATGAATCTGATGGTGATTCTGATGTTGTTTTCCTTCATGAGAACAAAGCACCGGAGTTGAAGTCGAAATCTCCAACTTTGCATGTGAAAGTTGTTGATGATGGTGATGATGATGATGATGATGATGATGATGATTGTTTGGTTCTCGAAGGTGATCCTGAAAATGGTGTCACTTCTGTTGATGATGAGGATTCAACTGGGTCAGATGAGTTGGTTGTGGTTGGAGAGAAGGGTCAGGTATGTCCTTGAGTTTATTTATTCTCTATAACTAAATCGGAATTTTGTACTTGTTATATTACTATCATAAAGTATAAATCTTTGTGTTGTTTTTGGGAAAGATAAATTATAGAGTCATGTTATTGCTTTGAGGAGGTTTAATGTAAACCCAACTTGTGTTATTTGGTTATAGGAATTACAATTGCATGTGTTCAACTAAGCATTGTTGGGGTGTACAAAGTATAGTATTGTAAGATAGCGGCACTATGCTTCCATAGAATAGTAGAATTTGAATAGATCGTTATTGTTCTGCAATACTCTATCTAGTACAAAGAGTTGGCAAATAGAGGCATTATGGTACTGTATCATAACGGAATTCGAACAAACCGCTAAGCTCTATGATCTGTGATTGTCAACTCTGACAATATACATTTGTAGTGATACTTGATTTCAGTGTGGATTGTCTTTGTTCATTAAATGACAAGGGGATTTCACGTGCTTGTTTGTGTATTTAAACATCTTGAATTGTATCTCTAAACTATCATCTATTTGCTTTTAATTGTTCTTTTGTAAGTGGGGGAGTACTTTCTACTAAAGTGTCAATTTGCCTCAAGAAGGTACATGAGTACACCATTGCCAAGGTAAGCCTCATGGCTAATTCTTGCACGGTATGAAATTACTTACCACACGCGGAAAGTTAACATGGCTGAATAAAATTTTCAAAAAGGTCTAAGAAGACTTTGATCCTTTGACATGCGCTTGGCTACTGTGTATGCAAAAATGCTTTATAAATAAACTTGTCTTCTAAAATTGAAACTGGAGACCCTAAGGTAAGGTAAAATGTCACTAGCTATGTATCCATATTATATGGAAAGTCTAGTTTTAGACGATCCTCATATATTTTAGGAAGTATAATTGGGAATGCAAGTTCTATATTCAAACTAGGACTTATTCTTTGGTCGCGGCATTTGTTTCTGGTGCATCTTGCTATTTTGCTTCTGGTTTTGTAGTTTATTTATCATCCCAAATTTACTATTTTAGCCTATGTAGCACCGACAACTCTGAAATAGGTGTGTCCGTGACGGACACCCGCACCGACACTTACAGTTACGTTTAATTTATTCACTTTTAAAAATTATTACTGGTGTCTGTGTCAGTGTCGAGACCATGTTCGAGGTGTCTGTGCTTCATAGATTTTAAGGCTTTTCTTTGCTTATTGCAAGAAGATGCAGCAGTTGTATTTTAGATATCAACTTATTTCATTTTTGGACTTGCAGGTTGCATGTAGAGACTATCCTCATGCCCGACATCTTTGTGCTAAATTTCCTTTCTCTTCCACCCCTCATGATAAACATTGTGGCCTGGTAAAAAGCAACTAAATATCTCACTTTGGACTATGTTTAAATTCAGATTTGCTTTAGCTTTTTTTAATTATTACTGTTAATTATGTGTTATTTGATACTCTGAACATTATCCTTTCTGTCACTCATTAATTTTTGTTGTTGATGATATGCAGTGCCACTGTTATGTCTGCGATACCCTAGCACCATGTCTAAAGTGGGGAACTGGCATTTCGAGTTCAGATCATTGTCATGCAAATGATAAAACTGAGTTGTGGAAAGTTCAGAGGAAAGATTTCAAGCGGACCCTGAGTTGCCCTCTACCAGCTTCAACTAAGTATGGTACTTCTTCACTTGGTGTGGTACATCCTCAAAGTAACGAAAATCTTCCTTGTGATATTACTCACTTGTCTCCGATTTCTGTGTTACGGAATCAAGCAGCCAGATCATCTGCAATGCCCACTCCTTCACTCAACTGCATAGCTCAAAATCAGGTCTCTCGGCCAAAAGCAACATATGCTCAGTTCTCACTTAATTCTGTTAGCCAGAATCAGATCTCTAGACCAACTTACACCCCTGTCTCCAAAGCCATCAACCAAACAATCCCAAATGTTGCAAACTGTGGTAGATTCCTTGGATCAAGATCTAATTTGCCGGGAGGCAGAAACCGATCTCACTATGTTCCAAAGCAACTGCTGGGCGTGCGCAATCATGTCATTCAAAGGGAGCAAGGAAGGGGTGTAAGCAGCTTAGGACCACAGTTCCTCCGTTCTCCTATATTGTCCAAGGGGGGTGTTAGGAGTTTGGGGGGAATATTGGCAGCTAATCATTCCTCTCATGGTTCGTCCGGCTTTAACAATCATGTTAACGGAGTACTACAACCTGTCAATTTTCATGTAACTACAGGATTCTCAAATCCCGTGAATTCATCAATCTTCTCACACTCAAGCTCAGGACCGGTCAGTCTTAATCGTGTCAATCCACATAACGGGACTCCTGAACCCCTATATGGCCAATCATTATCCCAATCAAACGATAGCCAGAATTTCCATCAAACTTGTATTCAGGGTAATGATGCTACACAAAGTGGAGTTATGAGTCAAGATACTTGCCAACCAATGCCACAAGAACAAAATCTAGCTATAACTGCCAAGAGAGGTTCTGCTGTAGATTCAAGTTGGGCTGAGAATATCAGTCAAAGCACTGAACCTCTAGTTGAATGCTCTCCTCTACAAACCTTGGAATCTACAAACCAACCACCGAATGTGGAGAAGTTCAGTACCCACTCAATTGAAACTGTTGAACCGGTAAATGAAAGTTCTCATACACCTAATGTGATTTTTGATTTTGAAAACTGGCTTTTGGGTCAAGAAACTGGTCCAGTGGCAACAGATAATGTTTTGCCATTTGAACTGAATATACCATCTCCAGATCCTAGTCCATTTAATGATGATACGGACATGCTTTTATCTCCGTGGTGGTGAAAGAGTTTAAGGTAGAAAGCAAACTTGGTCTTTAAAGGAAGTGTTCAGATTTGCCTGTATTGGAAAGATGCCGATACAATGATCACTTATTTTTTAGTGTCAGTCTTGTGACCGAGTCATATCGTGTGACAAGTTTCATTGCTCGCCAACTCATGCTAAGAGGTGATTTGTTATATGTTACTAGTCCCCAATGTTAATTAATAATGCTAAAATTAGATACATAGTTGCTGCTAGTGCTAGCATAGCCTAATTTAGTTTGCTTTGTTTAGTAGTTAGATGTAGTGAGGTCTTTGCCTCTCTGGGATAATGGATATGAAGGATAGAAGAAAGCAGTGCAAAACTACACAATCGAAAAGTGTGTGTTCTATCTCACATGTACTTTTCATTTTTATCTATGCAGTAAAGGTTTCTATTTATTTAAATTTTATGTATAACAAGGTCAGATAAGGGTAAGAGTGGTCTCATTTAAATGAAATTTTTTCTGTCTTGATTGGCAGAGAAGATTGGCATATATAACTGCAGTGCACCAATTGGCAATGCCTTTCATTTGATTATAGTAATTAAAGAATGGGTACCTCTACCCCTAAGGGCTGAGTTCTAAGTGCATTAAGCCTGGTTGTCTTTCAGGCTGCTAGTTCTGGGTTGTCTAACTTTTGGAATCAGAATTTTGATTTCATCGTTGTCGAAATCCAGGCTCTTTTCCAGGGAGTTGTGTACCTTGTGAAGTCAAGTTACAACCTATTCACCCGCAGCTAGTGCATATTTGGATTTACGGTAGTTTAGCAGAATCACAACATGACAGGCAGCAGATGATAACATATCGGAATCACAATATGACATTGATTTATGCAAAATTATATCCTGGAGCTTCTAACAAAAATTTGAAGCCATGTAATTTCGTTGAACTCTTGGTGCTTGGAGGCTGTGTAGTCTTTATTGCATTCTAATGCACATTTTAAGTGCAGTGCTTTTAGTTGAAAGCTTGTTCTAACATAATGATTTTTTTACATGAACTTAATACCCGTCCATTCAACTTTTGAGTTCATTGAAATAAACAATGTGTGTGATTAACTTAATAAGAGTGAAGTTCTCCAAGAATCATCCAAGATTCCAGTTCCCTTCCTTCCTCTTCTTCAAGCTGCTCAGTTCCTTTCTCCTCTTTGAAGCCTGCTGATCCTTATATGTCTTTGGGTATGCCGCCGCCATCCCTCTCTTCTAACTTGTGTGTGCTCCCTGTAGTAGGTGTCCCACCTTTCCCATCTGTGCCTCGTCTTCCCTACAGTTTCATTTCCTGTTTCTTTCCCTCCCTTCGCTGAGCCATGGAAAAGCATAAAAATATCAAGAATTGAACTCTTGCCAAATGAATTGCTTTCTAACAGAACCCGGAGTCTTGCCAAATGAATCACATTCTAACAGAGCCAAGTGAGCATATTCGCATCAGTTATGATCCTAACCCTGAGTTAAGCACCACAAAGAAGAGTATTGCTCACTTCCTAAGAAACACGTCAATCCATTTGCAGTGAACAAGAAAAAAGAATTCCCTGTCTATGGGATGGAATCACTCCCTTGGGCTTCATGGAACTCTTATATGGATACATATTTGGGGCTTACCCATCAATAAAAAACATCCCTAATGGGATTAAAATTGAGAAAAAAATTAGGGGAGGTTTGTGAAGTAGTATGGTTTCGGTGCGCACCTTTTTTAAGTTGCACTTACCTAAAATTGGAAATACACTTTCGGTATAAACTGGAAATGCACTTCAGATATAAACTGAAAATGTCATTAGACTGCCCACACGCGCTCTCTTATTATATTCCAGGCGCGGCACCCAACTATTGGTAGCAGGTGCAGACTTGGGAGGGCTAGAGAAACTGCAAGGCGAGAAAAAAATAATGTAACCCCAAATATGGGTCAAGTGATTTCATCAACAAAAGTCACAAATTTTTAATTTGGTATTTCTACAAGGAAACTCATAAATCTACCATTTAATCACCATGCATTACATGCAAAAATAAATAAACCCAATTAAGAAGTGGTGCAATGAAAAAGAATCCTTATAGAAAAAAGAGAAGTGTCAATTCTCTACATCTTCCGCACTATAATATACTTATGTCCCTCTTGTTACATAGAAAGACAACAAAGATGTTGTTACAGAAATGGTTAATAACTGAGAAAATTGGCTTGAGAAAATTGAGTTAAATTTTAACGGAAATTGTTTGTCAAGGAAACATATTGAATCTGTGTAAAATTCTAACAGAAAGGAAATTGAACTTTCCCCCCTACATGTGCATTTTAGAATATATTTTTTCAGTTGCTTATCAATATAATTTGTTTGAGGATAGTCAATCCAATTTAAAATTTAAAATACAAAGAAATTTTTTATCTGGGCAGCCATAGGTTTTAAAAATATGTTTGAATTGAACTTGGGTTTTATGATTGTAATTGAAATAAAATGATGGTTAAATTAAATGAGCATGTAATAAAAGGAAAAATATGAAAATCCAGACGACATGGACTTATAAATGACTTGAAATGTTAAATGTGTGAAAAATAAAGGAATTGAAAAAGCAATGCTTTGAAATGTAAAGTAGTTAAAAATGTTATGTTATTGTTTATTAGAAACCGGAAATGAATTCAACTCATTAAGTTCTTTGGATTTTACCGCCGCATGGACTTCATCTAAAATGATAATACCTTCTTTATCATAAAAAATGACATCCTTAAATTGCTTAAAGGATTTGGGTAATAAACTCAATAATAGTAAAGTCCAGCCTTGTCCCCATCATCTATCTTCACTTCAATATTCTCAAGATCATCAATAATCTTGTGAAATCCTGTCAGGTGCTCCACTATGAATTTTTTCTCCACCATTCGAAATGAGTAGAGTTGTTGCTTCAGACACAAACTGTGAACCAAAGATTTGGTCATATACAATGATTCAAGTTTTTCCCACATCAGAATAACAGTATGCTATCTAGCGACTTCCCTTAAAACTTTATTTCCAAGGCACGAGATAATGGCACTCCTGACCTTATCCACGGTCTCGGCCTTCTCTACTTTACTAAGGAGTGCAGGCATCGATGTCTCATCCTTCAAAGCTTCAATACATTTCTCCTGAGTTAAAATTGCTTGCATCTTCACTTTCCATAACCCAAAATTATTATCTCTAGAAAATTTCACGATCTTCCATTAAGGCATTGTGCTCACTTGTAAGCAATACCCTTTTGGCTCATGGTAGACGCCACTTATTATGATAATGACAAGGTTCAATTTTAATCAACACTTTGATAAGTGAGACAAATAACAATAGCAACCAAAATAAATGACGTTCAGCTATAATAATCATTAAGCATAAAACATATTACTATAAGACGAGAAAAGGGTGAAATGTTTGTTTATCTAGTTCGATCAAAATATCTCATCTGAGGGAGAGTGCATCTCTCTAATACAATACAGTTAGAAAAGTTTACAGATGAGTTACAAAAAAAATATCAAGTTCCCAAGAACTACCTTTAAGGCTCCGAAGAACAAATACCTATTTTCTATCCAAGTGTTTCTCAACCTCTTAGACTCTCAATAATGTAAGCACATAAATCTTAGGTGTAGACAAGTATTTTCCAATCCTCTTAGATGATTTCAAGGATTTTCTAAAACACTTCTCTTTCTAAGTTTTCCCTTGACAAGACCTAAAACTCTTTACTCTACTTTTTGCAATAAAATTTAATGTTACTCCGTAAAACACTTAAAAGATGCATATTTATAATTACTAAAACTCAACATACAAAGCCTAAAACACAATTCATTAATTATTAAAATAAAATATTATAAATATTTTATAATATATTTTATATTAATTTAGACTATTTCTGAAGTAATATATATCCAATATTCTTACATTAAATAACGACAAATCAAATTAGTCCAACCTGAATCTGCGAATTGCCAAAACGGATGTTTTTATTGCTTTTCAGCTTTCTGATTTTTGATAATCTCAATATATATATATATATATATATATATATATATATATATATATATATATATATATATATAAGGAGAGATATTTTATTAAATTTAAAAAATTTACTCTAAATTTTAATTCTTTATTTAATGTCTTTAAGTAACAAATTTAATTTTTTTAATATTCAATTAATTTGATTTATAAAGCAAATTCAACAATTTAATTATTGAATTGAATTTCAAACTATATTCAATTCAGTGTCTATCCTACCTTTAAGTATAATTAGTATTCCTATTTTACTAGCATTTTGACTAGTTTATCAAATTACTTAATATTTTTATTGAATTTTTATTTTTAGTTTTTGGTTTTTACAAATAACTTTACTTTTTGTCCTATTTTTAATAAAAAATTATTTCATTTTTATGTTAGTTTTTTACAAAGAATTTTTATTGATCTTTTTTCAAATTTTCAAACAATTTTAATATTAATTATTTTATTAATTACTACATATTAAATATAATCTATAATATAGCCGTAATTAGTTAAAAATAAATATTATATCACATTAGTAATTTTAAAAATAGAAAGCTTAATTTTAGAAATTTATAAACGAAAACAACAAAAGTTACAGATTTAAAAATATGAAAATTAAAAGGCAAAATTTAATAAAAGCCAGAGAAGAAAATTATAATTAAAAAAAAAAAAAAAACCCTACTGTAGTCTGTAGCAAACAAGAAAAAAGCAAAGGCGTACTTCATCGTACCTACTACCTAGTTAGTGTTTTTTTGTTTGGTTTTTTCCCATTCCAACGCAACTTCGCTACTTAAACTGCGTAAAAGCTTTTTATCTCATAGCAACCAAAAAAAAAAAAGTAACGATAACGATGGCGCTATGGATGGAAAAGGGTTCGGAGCCCTTGACCGAAACCGAGAAAGCAGACCTTGAAGCCATTGCTGCTATCAAAGAGTCTTCAGCCTTTGAACTCAAGGTATAAACTTCACTATGTTTTCCTAATAGTACTAAATAAACAACCTTTTGCTTTTAATTTCACTATCAATCATCCTTTTCAGGAAAAGGGTAACCAATATGTGAAGATGGGGAAGAAGCATTACTCTGATGCTGTTGATTGCTACACAAGAGCAATCAATCAGAATGCCTTGACTGATTCTGACACCTCTATTCTTTTTTCAAATAGAGCCCTTGTTAATTTGCTTCTTGGGAATTTCAGACGAGCACTTAATGATGCTAATGATGCACTCAAGTTGCAACCTTCAAACATAAAGGTGCATGCTTTATTATGTGTACTGTACTTATACTATGTGTTTGTTGCGATTCTTTAGTTTGATGCTTCAACGGGATTTTGAATTGTGATTAGGCGATTTATAGAGCTGCCAAAGCTTCTTTTTCATTGAATTTGTTGGATGAGGCACAAGACTATTGTCAAATGGGTCTTGATTTGGACCCCAATAATGAGGAATTGAAGAAGCTTGACAATCAGATTGGTATTAAGATATTGGAGAATGAAAAGCATGAGGCTGAAGTTTCTAAGGCTGTTGCAGATGCAAAGGTATAAAGCTTTTATCTATTTTCTTTAGTGTCGTCGGTTGTGAAAACTAACCGTTTGTTCAAATTCCGTTGCATGCAAAAATGCTACAGCGTCTCTATAGTTTCTATTTGACAATATTTTGTACTAAATAGTATATTGCGGAACAATAGCGGTTTGTTTACATTCCGCTATAGAGCTATGGCTTCCTATGAAGCATAGGCTAGGACATGATACCAACGCGGACACTGGTTTCTTATGTGACGTAAAATAATGTGGAGGGAGGCTTATGTATTTGTTTGAACAAAAAATGTGCAGGAACTTGTTTCTGCAATGGAAAGTAGAGGCTTGAAGATTGGCAAGGCCATGTATCGAGAACTCACTGGGTTAAAGAAACCTGTGTTAGACAAAAGTAACATCCTTCATTGGCCTGTTCTTCTTCTGTATGCAGAGGTTATGTCCAGTGACTTCATTGAGGATTTCTGCGAGACTGACATGTTTTCGGATCACCTTGATATGATATCCTTTTATATGAAATGTTTTATTCACATTATCTTTAAACTAGCTTTATGTATATAACCATGTTACACCCTTAGCTATCGAACGTATTTGCAGAAGATCAGCCGCTCTCATGGGATGTTGAAAACAATTACAAGCGTGAATTTATTGAGTTATATTATGACGTAAGCTTTCTGCTTCCATTGATATTTTATTGCAGTTACTAGTTTGATAAGGTGTTATTTACAATACAATGTTTTACTAACTTGGACTGATAAGGTGATATTTACAACAAAAAATTAGTGACATTGTTCATATTGTGTCAAATATCAGAAAACTTATACTTCAGAAGCAATTTTCCCCCTCACCCCTTATTCATTCTTTTATCAGGCTGGTTCTGGACCTCGTCTATCTAAGGAAAAACTCCTTCGTTATCTATTAGAGGGAACTGCTGCAGCTTCTAATGTGGAAGGTAGTGGTGATGAAGAAAAAGATGCGGTTGAGGATCTTAAGCAAAACACAGGTATGTTACTTGTGAAATTCTTTTTATCCTTCTTTGTAATTGATGTGTGGGTTCTTTGTTTGTATGACTCCATTTCCCTAACTTTTAAAAACATCCTCGTATTGAGATGGGCTCATGCCTCCTTTGTGCTCTTAATAAACTTCTCTTCTTTTATCAAAGCAAAAGACAAACTTCTTTTGTTGTCAAAATTTAGATCCTTATAGCAAAACATATAACTTGGGCAGAAATTATTCTTGGATTGATACAGATAGTTCTTTAATTATATCGCAGATCATATTGACTTGTTTATGTATAAAGTCATTTATATTGAATGGTGTTTCTTTCCAGGTTTGGATTAACTGTTCTTATCATGTAGATCATACTACTTAATAAAATTTTACATTTAATCCAATTTTATTTTATTATACTCCACTGGCACATCATAAGTTTAAACAAAGGAGGACTCTTGAACCAACCATAAATAGTGTATTCAAGACTGTTTTAAAATAGTGTATACATTCCTGATAACGGAATGTATATTTACATATGTTAAACAGAGTTATCGACAACGACGCTATCCCGTGAAAGCGGGGTGGCGCGGAGGCCGGCCCCGCTATGTAGCAGTTTGCGTCTCAGTCATAGATCGCGATCGCTTTTTGACTTTTTCTATTTAAAAAGAAGAAGAAGTTTGTCTTGGCCTGTGCCTGTGTAGGCTTGGCTGGCTTGGCCTTACGTCCCTGTTAGTTGGCTTGGCCATTCCCACCCCTATCTCAGAACATGAAAGCGATTGAATGTAAACACATGTGTCTTTGCTGTACTAGTGTCGTGCACTCGGACACATAGTTTCAAGATCTCGTAATCATATTTTCTCATGTTTTTTGAGTGAATTTCTATTTACTTTCGTTTTTGAGGGTAAGAAGTGAGGGATGCCTTTGTTTCCATGTGCCTTTTATGTAAAACCTTTGTATAAATTCCATGTTATCAGGCTCCCCTAAATGGATCAAAGTAAATGAAAGGAGAACACTCCACGATGTTCTGAAAGAGTCTAAGTTCATCATTCCTGAGATCCCAGGTGAAATGTAGTTCATTAAAAGTGATTGCTTTGTTTTTTTGTTTCTTCTGTTGATTTTGTTCATAGTTTCATCTAACTATCTATGCTGTATTTGCAGTCTTCTACGTCGTTTCTAAGAAATCTAGCTTTTATAGCAAATTCAAAGATGGAAGTTGGGCTCCTCCAAGTGTATGAAGGAAGCAACAACGATCTGACATGATTTGCAGAAACTAGATTCAAGAGTTAATGTCTCAATCAGGAAGTCTTGAAGATTGGGAACCTGTTTCTTCCATATTTTGGACTTCTTTTACATCAGAGTTACCTGCTAATTTCAATTGTTTGATAAGTCAAGATTTCTGGCTGTCCTAGTTGTCCCAATGATAGTTCTAGAATTGAAGGAATATCAGCTTGGGTTGTTTAGCTAGATGTATAATATAATATAACAGATTTGGTTTCAGATTTTTATCAAGTTACAGATAGATGCAATGCTTTTAACATGTAGAATGTTCTATTTTATAAGTCAAGCATAATCCTAAGAATTTGCTATACTCAGATACTCAAAAATTAAAATGCATGTCATGGAGCAGTGTTCACAAAAAAATTGAAGTCACGGCGTGGATGTGTCTAGCTGCCTCTTAAATTTGTAGTCTCGTAAATTAAAAAAATTAAAAAAATAAAAGTCATGGTGCAGATGTGTGTCTAACATATTAAATTTGTAGCTTCAGAAATTGACAGTAAAACTTGTCTTTAGATTCAAGATTAACGAGATCGGCGATAAACCAAACACAGCATAAAAAGAGACAAAAACAATTAAAAGTGAATGATTTTGTTGTTTCAAATATGTGAATTTTGCATTAAAACAGAAGAAAGAAAGAAAAACAGTCTTAATTAATCCAAAAAAGATTTTCCTGCATCCATTGCAAAGAGGCTCCCCTATCACAAGTTTGCAAAGAAATTTAGGAAGTTGATGTTCTTCACATTATTATATACTCCGAGTGTGATCACAAGATTCATACAATACATAATTATTCATAAACAAAAAAGCAGAGCATAACATTGCTTCCGTCACTCACAACTTTCACAGGGCTATTGATTCACTCAAATCAAGCGTGCATTGCAAGCACACAACGAAGACATTGTCCTTCATGTATGAGGTCAAATGCAGTATTGATCTCTGCAAGAGTCAAATTGTGAGTAATGTATTCATCAACCTTGATTTCCTGCAACATGAGATAAATATTACTTATCCCCGAGTACACAACAAACTATGCAACGAATTACATTGAAGTTTAGTGCATGAAATGAAAGGGCTTGGAACATCTTAGTTAACTTGCCTTGTTTAAGTACTTGTTTACAAGCCAAGGCACTTGTGTTCTGCCCTTGAAGCCACCAAAAGCTGTTCCTTTCCAGACACGCCCAGTCACCAACTGGAAAGGTCGAGTTGATATTTCTTGCCCTGATCCTGCAACGCCCACAACAGCTGATGTCCCCCACCCCTGCAAAAATTTCAACACCCAAACATATAAATATTTGTTACTTGTAGTTGTTGCACAAATTGCTAATTTCTTATCATAACCATTCATGATTTTCATGTTTGGTTCTTCTATTTTCATTTTCGTGTTGCGTAATACTAGCTCTTTTGTGAGTGCAAAAGTTTATAAAAAGAAACAAAGATAGTTTATGAGGTAGCATTAACACTCACCTTATGGCAGCATTCTAAAGCAGCCCTCATTACTGAGACATTTCCAATGCATTCAAAACTATAATCAACTCCACCATCTGTGAGATCAACTATGACCTGCTGAATTGGTTTCTCATGTTCTTTTGGATTAATAAACTCAGTCACTCCAAAGCTCTTTGCTGCAAAGTATATAAATAAAAGAAATTAAGGTAGTAATAATTAAGACTAGCTTTTGTAAAGCCAAATAGCATCAAATCTGAGAAGCAAACAACATTGATATGCACCTCTTTCAAACTTATTACTATCAATATCTATGCCAATAATCCTTGATGCACCAGCAGCTTTTGCACCCTCAGCAACCTGTCAAGTGCAAATTCTGTGTCATAATAGAAGCTCCAACACCAACCTAAAATGAAAATCTAGGTACTAGTCCTTTTAGAAACTCACAGCAAGTCCAACAGTTCCAAGACCAAAAACTGCTACAATTGACCCTGCTTCCACCTTTGCAGTGTTCCATACAGCTCCAAGGCCTGAAACATTAGTCAAAATAATAATTGTCCCAAAATCCACCAATGTTGTCTACCATACTTAATCATAAAAAAAATAAGACTAAGAAATTTGTTTTAAGATCTCAAACAAATTAAACTAATAAAAATAAATGGCCTAGATTAGTTTTTCACCTATAGTTACAAAACTATGTTAGCATTCAGTAAAAGATAACCTCCTTTTTTATATATATAATGAAATGCAAAATCTGAATACAATTTTCATGCCACTTTACAAACTTACCAGTTGGAACACCACATCCAAGAAGACAAACTTTGTCCAAAGGAGCAATAGGATCAATCTTAGCCACACTAACATCATGATTCATGAACAACAGTGTATTGACTAAAAGTAGAGATTCCCATGAAATGATAGATAGTCTTTCCATTGACAGAGAAACGACTCTTTCGATCACTCATCATGAGTCCAACTCCAGTGGCAGGTCGAACTTGCCGCAAAGATTGGTTTTGCCAGATTTGCAAAACTTGCACTCTCTACATTCAGCTTGGTAGAGAGGGATAACATGATCCCCTGGCTTAACTTCAGCAACACCTTCTCCAACACTTTCCACAATCCTGCATGTACCAAAAACACATTATCACGCCTTCATAATCTATAAAGTACATATTGATCAGAAGTGTCAGTGCTACATAGATAATAGTATTATCGATTATAATAAACAAGCATGTACGGACCCAGCAGCCTCGTGACCAAGTATACATGGGAAAAGACCTTCAGGATCCTGCAAAAACAATTGATATGAGAAAACCTTATTCCTTAATGCATGAAAAATTGTATGTCTTGGAAGAAAGGGATGGAACCTTGCCGCTCCAAGTGTAAGCATCGGTGTGGCAAAGAGCAGTGTAAAGAATTTTGATTCGAATCTCACCAGCCTGTGGAGGATCGACTTGAACATCTTCAATGACCAATGGTTTGTTGGGCTCCCAGGCCACCGCGGCTTCACAAATATAAATGAAAATGGTGTATCATGAGATGAGATGATGAATATGAATATGAATATGATAAGAGATAAAGAGAGATTATGCATGTGAAATGGAGATGAGTTGAAAGAGAAAAAACCTTTGCATGTTATGACTTGTCCTTGACCAATTGTATTGAAAATTTCTTGACTAAAATTAAAACCACATTAAAATTTAGCCAACAAATTAAGGTCATGCTAATAATTGTTTTAGGGACACTCTTTAAGGTTTCCAAATAAAAAAATATTGTCTAAATAAGTAAATAATTTCAATTTTCAGATCATCGAATACAAATATTTCCAATAAAACATACATTTTGTTTCTTAAAAGAAGTCAATTATTTCTAATTTTAATACATTAAATACAAGTATTAATAACATCACATTCCTTTTTAAACTCTTAACCAGTGTCCACTGGGACACTCGTTAGCATTTCCCTTAGGTTAATATTATAAAAATAAATGATATATAAATATAAATATGACAAAATTGAATTTGAAATGATTGACTTACACCGTTTTTAGATGTGTCACAAAGTTATTTATTAAATATAGAATCATCTATGGATGACAACGGAGTGGATCCGGGACGGTTATTACCTCCTCAAACCCAAACCTAAATTTTTAAACAATTCTCATTCCCCGTCATAAATCTAAACGTGGATGGAGAATTAAAATTTAAATCCAATTCAAACGAATTCGGGTTGGGTTCGGGTATCCCGCCCCGCCACCATCCATTTAGTGAAATCAATTTTTTTAATAGAAATATTTATTTTTTCCAAAATTAAATTACTTTATAAATAATAGTTATGAAATAATTTCAAAAAAATTCATATATATTTCAAATATTTTAAATAATAAATACAAATCAAAATATCAAAATTTTTGTCACGGATTTAATATTCTAAATTATAAAAAATGTATAATAATATATACAATGAAATAAACGGGCGGGTTTGGGGATGGATTCGGGGTGGGTACTAGTGTCTCCATTATCCGACCCGTCCCCATATTTTGTAATCGAGAAAAACTCAAACCCGAACCCAAATCCAGTTAAAGTGAATTTTCCCCGTCAACTTCGGGAACGAATTCGGGTGGGTATCCGTGGGTACGAGTTTTTTTGTTATGTCTAGAATCACCGTTGAATCAAAGTTGATTTATTTATTCCTTCCATTTCAAAATAATTATTTTTTGAGATTTTTTATATAAATTAAAAATATAATAATATTGTCATAATACATTACATTTTTATAATGTGTTGAAAATAGAGCACATAAGTAATAGTTAAAATACATAATTAAAATTTACATTTTAGAAAAAGAGTGAAAAAAATGTTTGAAACACTTAGTGACCTTTATATAGGGAAGCAATACGTATTACCCTAAATTCTAGATTAATTATTTATTTAATTTAGCATGAATATATGAGTTATTGTTGAGCCGATATTGTTTATGAACTCGAAGAGAGTACGAAATTGTGATTCTTATCTGTCGGTCAAGTTGGGATGTCTTTAAGAGAGAACGATAAGGTATTGTTGATGTTTGCTTCTCGAAGAATAGAGAGCAATGTGACGGCTAGTAACTGCAGTGATGTATGCTCCCTGATGTTTCTTTTTATTGTTGAACTGATTAAATAATAAACCCATCTTAAAAAAAACTAGTGTGATACCTGTGTGTTCGCACGTGTACCCGTCGTTTTCGCGCATTTGGATTGAGAAAAATAAAAAGTATTAGTAAAGAATTGAATATTGAAAATAAAAAGTAATTAAGAAAATAAAGTTTATATTGTTTTAGATTGAATAATACTTCTAAGGATGCATTTAAGAAATGTTGAGGTTCCAATGAGAAATAATATTCGTAAAGAAAAGGTATGGATTATAATCCATAAAATGAATGGGGCCGATATAACCGAAGTCCCAATAAGAACATGGCCATTAATATTCAATAATTTTGATCACTAACTTTATGTTCCCATTAATATTCAATATTTTGATCAATAAACATCATTTTTTGGTTAATATTCAATATTTCGATCAATAACTTCATGTTCCCGTTAATATTTAATATTTTGATCAGTAATTCTTGTTCTCGTTAATATTCAATATTTTATTGAGTAACTTCATGTTCCTGTTAATATTCAATATTTTGATCAGTAAGTTTGTATTCCCGCTAATATTTATTAATGTGATCAGTAACTTCGTATTCCCGTTAATATTTCAAATTTATTCCCGTTAATATTCAATATTTTGATCAGTAACTTCATGTTCCCGTTAATATTTATTATTTTGATCAGTAACTCCGTGTTCCCGTTAATATTCATTATTTTGATCAGTAACTTCATGTTCCTGTTAATATTTATTATTTTGATCAGTAACTCCGTGTTCCCGTTAATATTCATTATTTTGATCAATAACTTCATGTTTCCGGTAATATTCCAAATTTGGTTCCGTTAATGTTAAAAAAATTATCAGTAACTTAATGTTTCTGTTAATATTCAAAAAAATTATCAGTAAGTTCGTGTTCTCTTTAATATTCAATATTTTGTCAATAACTCCGTGTTCCCGTTAATATTTATAATTTTGATCAGTAACTTCGGGTTCCCGTTGATATTCAAAATTTGTTCCCGTTAATATTCAAAATTTGGATCAATAACTTAATGTTTCCGATAATATTCAAAATTTTGATCAGTAAACTTTGTGCTTCCGTTAATATTCAATATTTTAATCAATAACTCCGTGCTTCCGTTTATATTCAATAGCACCTACCCTGATTTCATCCATATTGTATTTTTTTATAGACCCTTTGATTAGAAACAAATTTTAGTGGATCCTGTGGAGTACCACAGACGCGAGGGGTGCTAATACATTCCCTTTGCCTAACCGACTTCCGTACCTTTTCTCTGGTCGTAAGACCTTGTTCTTGTTCGTTTTAGGTTTGCTGACGTTCCTTTCCCTTTAGAAGATAAATATGTTAGTGACGACTCTGTTATTTTTCGCGGTAGCGACAAGGATGCACTTAAAAAATGTGGATATTCCATTGATAAATATGTATAAAGGAAATGTGTGTAATTGAAAAAGAAATAATAATATAAATAAGTATATTAAAGGTATTTAAAACAAATAATAGGTTAAAAAAAGTAGATGTGATTTTAATTTTGATCAGTAATTTCGGGTTCCCGTTAATATTCAATATTTTAATTAATAACTTCATGTTCCCGTTAATATTCAATATTTTGATAAATAATTTATATTTCCGTTGATAATTTAAGTTTTTTTAAATATTAATAGACACTTATTTGTTAATCTTCATAATCTTCATTCTGCCAACAAAAAATTAAAGTATTGAAATGACGTTTGAATCTCTATATTTAAAAAAACACATTTGTCATGCTCAAATATAGCTCATTGACAACCAATAACAGATAGTATTAATATAATTAAGTGATCATAAATTTTAAATAAAATGTAGTAATTGATTTGGTTGAACAAATGTGATTGATTTAGTAAAAAAAAAGTGATTGATATAGTTAAGCAAATATAATCGTACACTCATTTAAAAATGAATTAATGATATGTAAAAATATTATTTAGTTAGTTTAAGAAATTGTTAATTTAATTTATTATTTAAATTATAATTTTGTATGTTATATAAATTAACCATAACTTTTTATTTAGTTAAAAAAAGCTATAATCATATCATCCAAATCCTAAATGCTCTTGATTAAGAAAGTGTTTTTTAAGTAGACATGCAAATTTTATGGTTGAAAAGAAGCCAAAAAAAAATTTCATTCGATCATGACAAATAAATGGCTAAAATATTTTTAAAGTTAATTGTGTGATTTCATAACTGTAGTCAATAAATTAAAATACAAATATTTTGGAATCATCTTATTAATAATTTAATGGCAATCACTAATCAAGAGTGGTGAATTATTTGATTTGCTTTTAATATTAAGTTAATTCAATTAAACTTTTGTTCTAGGTTATCTTACAAAATTAAATATTAATTTCAATTGTATTTTATCATAAATAAATAAAACTTCATTTTTCATTTTTAAGCCCATGTTGTCATGTACTTTTAAGCCTACTATATCTCTATATGAAATGGACATGCTTTTGTTTAGGGTTGTGTTATTTGAATATTAGAATACACGTACTGTATGTGAGAATATATATATAACTTTTGCTTGTATATATAACTCATATATTGAAAACTTACGAGTTATATAAGAAACTATATTGTATGCTACGGAAGCTTATTAAAGATAAAAATAGCACTATAGTACAAAGCAAAAGAAGTCTTATTAATCAAAACCGAACTCATCATGAATGCCATTGGATATAAACTATCATTGAACCATAAAAAAATGACACACTTGCATTACTTTACATTTATTATTCAGAAAACAAAAACCGCCATGAATCACCAAACTCATATGAAATAGTACATTAAATGAGATTAGAAATGAAAGCGTAACAGCATGAAAGCAATGCCAATAGTGAAATCACTGATATAAACATATACATGAAAGCTAACATATGCTGCGTGAAGTATAATCTTGGAACTGGGAATTACATCACAGTATGTTCCTTTTCATTCAGTTAGTACTTGGTTGAGAATATATTGATACTCTGTTTAAGGATTAACCTTTAGAATATTAGGCTAGCTGGGATTAACCTTTTCATTCCTCTTCATTCAGTCATTCAACATTTAGTTTGTGGATTTCTGTACTTTCTAAATTTGAATGTTATTTTGCTTGTATCGCATAATAGATGTACCACGGATAACAGATGCTGCATTGACAACGCAACTTTCGATTTCTCAAAAAACTAAATTCCATAACATAAACCTCAGGAGAAGACTTATTACTCTGTTGTTGCGACAACTCAACTTTTGATTTCTCAAGTGTAACAGCCCCAAACGCACCTTATTTCCCTACTTTCATAATCGAATTAACTATACACGAAACAAAAGAAGCTGACAACACGACAAAACATCTATCAACATGTGATACCATACTTCAAATTAAAAGCATAAACAAAATAGGGGAGAAGGAGAACAGTTGCTGATTTGAGTGAAGAGAGAGAATGTTTAGCTTTTATATTAGTGAAATAAAAGGGAAAGATACAAATTTTTCTTTAAAATAAATTCAAAATTACAGTATTGACCTCATCTTCACAATAGCGGTTTGTAAAGCACTATTGTGCCGCTATTTCAAAGGATAAGAACTACCTAATTCCAATATAAAGATCAAATCTGAAAGTGACAGCTAGCATGAAGGTGAAAGCAGGTACCAAATTAGCAATTGCTGAAGCAAGTGTTGGAGAACTATAATTAATACTAATATACCCCAAAATTTGAGATCCGCATCTACATAGCAGCACCATAAATTTCAAAAGAACACAAATCATCAGATTCAATAGGCCTTAATAATATTCAATCACTGTTGTTAAGTTAAGTATAAGGCCAATTTACCATTACCCTATTGACCCAAGAAGCAAACTTTTCCATATTATGGAGAAACTCAGTGGAGGAGGAACCATTCTTGATCTGCAAAAGACATGAAAACAAAACATGAAATTCTTTGTCAAGTGAAGTAGTATAAGTACCAAGTGCATGTTTGGAATGATGTCAGTCTGACAAAATCACAATAACACGCCATAATTCTATCGAACTCACCGTCAATCAAAACATGCACTAAATTATATACATATGTTTTTTTTTCTAATAATGAAATAAATGAAGAATTGTGAACCTTCTGGTGAAAAGAGTGACAGGAAGAAGAACAAAAGTACCAAGAGCATAAGCATAAGCAATAAAGACATGATTGTTCATTCTTTCAATTGTTGTTGCTTTGAACAAAGTGAGTAAACCCATATCAATAAATTCATTGCCTATAATCACAAAAACTGACAGAATATCCATTTTATGGCTTTAAAGTCGATTCAAATTATCCACTCTATAAAAAGCAATTCAACAAACACCAAACTCGAGAATCCAGAACAACTTCATCGGCTCGTGAATCCACCAAATTATCCACTCTATAGTATACATAGGATACAACATGCTTACGCAACATCTTCGAGACACTACATACATCACCAATACTGTTGGAGCAATGTGTAAGGATCACTTATTTAGGAGTGCTACAATCCAATTTTGTTTCGCTGTCAAGGGCTAAACAACTCAGGTGAAGGTTTTGACGACTATAATTGTTGTAGATAAAATGAAAATAAAAAACAACAAAATGTGATCAGAACCCAACAAACCTGCAATCTTTGCATTGTAAAGTAAAGTTCCCCTCCTGATTCTCTGTTAAATTTATGAAACTCATATAAGCTGGCTTCAATCAAAACATACGATTAACAAATGTTTCTGCAGTACGACAACAGAAAGGTATTTTGGACGAATTTTCTCCTTGAGCGAATTTTATGCAGAATTGTCTGTACTCGATTCTGTTGGCGATATAATGAGAGACCAGATATAACATCTTTGCTCCTTGCTACTTCACTGTTGTCAGTGGGGAGCAATGGAGACAACTCAGGCAAGTAATCAATCCCTGCCAGGTGCTGAGTCCATTTGTTAGGACGTGAAGTTCTCTGAGCATTGAACGTTATAGCATCTTGAACAAAAAGCGTAGCTTACTGCATCATCATTTAAACAAAAGAAAAGGAAGATAAATGATTAGTAGGATAATACATCAAAGATGCAGATAGCGAAATGAAGATCATGCCCGTAACAGGAAAGCAATCAAACCTAGTGAGGAAGCTCAAGGCCTTTATCACTAGGAAATAAATTGCATAAGATGTCATTTTCAGGACCATCATTAGATCCTTCTATTTCACGAACATCGTACTCCTGTCTGCTAACAAAGAGCATGAGTTATTCTTAATGCGTAAGAGTATACTGATGCCTAAAACAAAAAAAAGTGCTAGTACACAAAGGTTTTCTGCTTCCCATCAACTGACCTCTGGTTGAGCCTTCTCAATTGTTGCTCAGCGCAGAGAGGTTTTCAAATCTATACCAACTCCGCCATCCACAACACCTCCCATGGAATCAACCTCAGCATGTACAACATGAGCAGATTCGAAGTTACATTCATGCATTCCCGCCCTTAATATCTAAAAGCTTCACTTCCCATTTAATACAGAATCTGCTAATTTTGAAAGAATAAAAAGGGGTAGTGAATAAGGAATGAATCCAATAATATAGCAATTCGAAGGACACGGACTTTTTCTACAGCCGGACATTAGAAAATCAAACCACACAACAGAGATCAATTTCACACACAAATCAAAGTCACACAAACAGTATTTTATGATTATTTGATAACACGATTTTATATCGTATATTTAGCCTGAAATCCATAGATATTTATAGCATTTTCCGTTTATTATATTGATTTATTATGATATTACGCGAGTTTTTGCTTTGTTTCAGGTTTTACGCTCTTATTATGACTATTTGTGAAAAGGAGAAGAAATGGAGCTAAAACGACCACTATTTATGCCTAAAAGATGAAAAATGGGTGCTGAAGTAAAAAGGGAGTGCAAATAAGGCCCAAATATGCTAAAGAAGACCCAAAGGCCCAAAGGAGACGAACCAGCCCACTGAAGATCAAATGTGCGTGGCCCAAACCACACAAGCAAGTGGAGACGCACGTCTCCACGTCTCATTGGCCACGTCAGCAAAAGGGAGACGCACGTCTCCAGTCCCCTACATTCTCTCCACTTGAGACGCACGTCTCCGAGTCCAAGTCTGCCGGAGCTCCTCTTTTCACGCAATCCAACTGCAAAGCCTCGCCTATAAATAGAGGCAGATACTTCACTTCAACCTGTCCGATTTCCTGCTAACGAAGTGCTGCCGAAATTGTACCGTGCATTATATTTTCTGCCTTCCTTTAATTCAAACAGTTATTTTCTCACAACGATTTCTACACCGGAAATTGTTGTGAACCTTTTATAAATCTAGCCTTACGTTAGATTTATCGCCTTTTATTTCCCTTGTTTTATTTTCCGTCCGTTTAAATTCCGAAGAACGATCCAGCCAACCTGTGGTGGAAGTTCAGTACTCGAAGATTCAATTGCAATTTATTTAATTCAGGTTTAATATTTACCGCTTTTATTTATATATTTATTTGCATGATATATTATATGCCAATTAACACGCCTTTTATTATAAGTCAAATTAATTCATGCATGCTTAACTGTATTAATATGTCTGGCTAAATTACTAAGGTATCGGTATGTAAAGTAAGTTAACCGTAGGGATCCGAAATAAATTGGCTTAATTATGTTTTGTTAATTATGACCTGTTTTTGGTTTGTATGTCTAATTTAATTAGTAAGTCTTAAGAACAATAGAGCGAAAGTTTGAGATCTTAAGACGGTCAAAGGTTAAAATCAATAGAGCGAAAGTTTGAGATCTTTAACTGGATAGTAGACATAGGACATTAGTTTTAAGGATGGAGAAAGTGTATTAAAACTAATTAGAACTTATTTATTTTCAAAAAATTGTTTTTACACCCGAGCGGGATGGCAAAAGCGTACGTTAGGGATATTAGCATGTTCCGAGTCAACAGAGCGAAAGTTTGAGATTAGGAGATTTAAATAGATAACAACTTCATAAAACAGGCATTTTATTAATTACGTTGTTTCCAAAAAGCTTTTCTAAAATCTAATGGGATGGCGAAAGCGTACATTAGGATTAGGATAGTAATCTAAATCAACAGAGCGAAAGTTTGAGACGAGGATTTTTAACCAATTGAATTAGTAAAGATTTTTAATTAAATTATGCAAAAGCCAATGGACCTTCGGATCACCTTAAGTTAAACGAAATACATGCTGATATCTGTCTTTTATTATATTCTTTATTTCTCACAATCACTTTCCCTTAGGAACAATCGAAATATTAGTAGCCCTAGCTTTACATAGTAACCTTAGATAACGGTAGATCGATTCATAGTCCCTGTGGATTCGATATCTTTTAAAACTACACGACACGACTGAGCACTTGCAGTCATCAGATTAGTAGACACGTAAAGTCGCGATCAAGTTTTTGGCGCCGTTGCCGGGGACTATTTAAGTCGATATCGTAACTCACTGTTACACCGTAGAGACTAGGGAAATTCTTTCCTTTCTTTCTGAAAGATTGTCTGCCAAATACTCGTTCACAAGGAGGAGATTTAATACAACGAATTAACGAGATCGAACGTTTCATTAACGTCAAACGTCGAGCTCGCAATCTTCCCGAAGTAGCACCAATTCCGATTAATCAGGAATTGACTTTTACTGATCAAATCAATCAAATCACTCCAAAATTAGAGATGGCTGCTCTTCGTCCTCTTAGAGACTATGCCGCTCCTTCGCGCGCTGAACCGCATTCAAGTATCGCACCACCTGCGATTGAGGCGAACAATTTCGAACTGAAACCTTCGTTGGTCCAAGCTGTTCAACAGAATCAATTCTCTGGAAGCCCTGCAGACGACCCCAACCTCCATTTATCTGTGTTCGTGCAATACGCCGACACTGTCAAAGCTAACAACGTTAGTTCCGAAGCCATTCGATTACGTCTCTTTCCTTTCTCCTTGAGAGATAGAGCTAGAGCGTGGCTTCAATCCCTGCCTTCTAATTCCATAACTACATGGGACGAATTGAAGAGAGTATTCTTAGCGAGATACTTTCCGCCTAGCAAAACTGCTATGCTCAGAGGTCAAATCAACGGATTTACCCAGAAAGATAACGAATCACTCTTCGAAGCTTGGGAACGTTACAAGGACATGCTTAGACTATGCCCTCATCATGGACTCGAACCATGGCTGATCATCTATACTTTCTATGGTGGTCTCCTATATAACACTAAAATGACTATAGATGCCGCTGATGGCGGAGCACTTATGGACAAACCCCATGATGAAGCATACAACCTCATAGAGAACATGGCACAGAACCATTACCAATGGGGTGGAGAACGAGCCGCTCTAGAGAAAGCCCAAACCAAAGGAGGAATGTACGAAATAAGTGGTATAGACCGCGTTAACGCTAAAGTAGACGCTTTAACTCAAAAGATCGAGAACTTAGCCATCACTCCTTCAGCCACCGTTGCTGCTGTAACACCTAACTGCGAGATTTGTGGATTGACTGGACACGCAGTTGCCGAATGTCAACTCTTGACTGGATTCCCATCTGATCAAGTAAACTATGCTCAAGGAAACCCTTATTCTAACACGTACAACCCTGGATGGAAAAACCACCCGAACTTTTCTTATAAAAACAACAACGCGCTGTACGCGCCTGGACAAGCACCTGTTGTACCACCTGGCTACCAAAAAGCGCCTGTAGCTGCTCAAAACACCCCTAGGAAGTCAAACCTAGAAATCATGATGGAGAACTTTATAGCTTCCCAACAACAAACCAATAAGGACTTCCTGAATCAGAACATCCACAATAGCGAGCAACTAAAACAACTATCGAACAAAGTAGATGCCTTAGCTACGCATAATAAAATGTTAGAAACGCAAATTTCACAAGTAGCTCAACAACAAGCACCTACTGCTGCCCTTGCTGGCACGTTTCCTGCTCAACCACAACCTAATCCTAAAGGACATGCGAACGCGATAACACTACGAAGTGGAACGAACTACGATGGACCTATTGATCCTAGAACTCAAAACGCACCCATGTCCCAACAAGAGCCAAAGGAAACCCAAAAGACATCAACCGATGATCAAACTGCTAAGACCAATGAGAGAAACAACGAAGTGGAACCTGCAAAAGAGAAACCTTACGTTCCACCACCACCTTATAAGCCACTAATTCCTTACCCTCAGAGATTAGCTAAATCAAAAACCGAAGCGCAATTTAAAAGATTTGTAGAACTTCTGAAACAATTAAACATAACCATACCGTTCACAGAAGCCATAACTGAAATGCCTTCGTACGCTAAATTCCTAAAAGAAATCCTATCAAACAAAAAGAAACTCGAGGATAACGAAACAATAACGCTTACCGCCGAATGTAGCGCTATCATCCAGAATAACATGCCTCCAAAACTGAAAGATCCTGGTAGTTTCTCTATACCCTGCGTAATAGGAAAAACCATCATAGAGAAAGCCCTGTGCGATTTAGGAGCCAGTGTTAGTTTGATGCCTCTTTCAACCTGTAAGAAACTAAATCTGGGTGAGCTTAAAGCAACGAGAATGTCTCTTCAATTAGCTGACCGTTCAGTCAAATACCCTGTAGGAATGTTAGAAAATATCCCTGTTCGTGTAGGTCAATTCTACATCCCAACTGACTTCATCATTATGGATATCCAAGAAGATTCTAACATCCCGATCATATTAGGAAGACCATTCTTAGCAACCGCTGGTGCAATCATAGATGTCAAGCGAGGGAAGCTTACTTTCGAAGTAGGAGAAGAGAAAATAGAATTTATACTTTCACAATTCCTAAAAGCACCCTCTATAATTGACACATGCTGCTCTGCCGACATAATCGACGAGTGTGTTAATGAAATAAAATCCGAACCAAATAAGGAAACCGAGACCCTAAAAATTCCTATACCGCCAATCTTTGAAGATGACAACTGGCGTGGGGAATATCAAGATGACCATCTGAGTGAATGTTTAGCCTTAACTCCTGATCCTATACCTGGACCGAAGAAACCTGCTATAGAACTGAAAACACTGCCTACCGATCTTAGATACGAATTCCTAGACGAAGAACGTAACCGACCAGTTATAGTTAACGCTGACTTAGGACAAACCGAGACTGTAAAATTACTTACTGTCCTGAGAAAATACCCAACCGCTTTAGGATATAACATATCAGATTTGAAAGGAATAAGTCCTTCCCTCTGTATGCACCGCATTATGCTTGAAGACGATTGTAAAACCTCTAGAGAACATCAGAGGCGAATAAATCCTATTATGAGCGATGTGGTTAAAAAGGAAATCCAAAAACTGCTAGAAGCCGGAATAATATATCCTATATCCGATAGTAAATGGGTTAGTCCTGTTCATGTCGTACCAAAGAAAGGAGGAGTTACTGTAATCACTAACGCAAAAGGCGAATCTGTAGCACAACGTACCCAAACTGGATGGAGAATGTGCATTGACTATAGGAAGCTAAACAAAGCTACCCGAAAAGACCATTTCCCTTTACCTTTCATAGATCAAATGCTCGAACGCCTAGCTAAACACTCACATTTCTGTTATCTGGATGGATACTCCGGATTTTTCCAAATTCCTATCCACCCTGACGACCAAGAGAAGACCACGTTTACCTGTCCTTATGGTACATTCGCTTATAGACGAATGCCTTTTGGGCTTTGCAATGCACCCGCGACCTTCCAAAGATGCATGATGGCAATATTTGCCGACTTCCTAGATGGAATAATGGAGGTCTTTATGGACGACTTCTCTGTCTGTGGAGGAAGTTTTGAAACATGTTTAGAGAACCTTGAATTGGTACTTAAACGATGCGTAAGCGTTAACCTAGTCCTTAATTGGGAAAAGTGCCATTTCATGGTTCGACAAGGAATTGTACTTGGACACATCGTATCTGATAGAGGGATCGAAGTAGATAAAGCCAAAATCGAAATTATCGAAAACCTTCAACCTCCCAAAACTGTTAGAGAAATAAGAAGTTTTCTAGGACACGCTGGTTTTTATCGACGTTTCATTAAGGATTTCTCTAAAATAACCAAACCCTTAACTGAATTACTAATGAAAGACGCCGAATTCATTTTTACCGATAAATGCACTGAAGCATTTTATACGCTTAAACGAGCATTAATCTCTGCGCCAATTATGCAATCTCCCGACTGGAATGAACCTTTCGAAATAATGTGCGACGCAAGTGATTATGCTGTAGGAGCCGTTCTAGGGCAAAGAAAAGATAAGAAACTACATGTCATATATTATGCGAGTAGAACTCTAGACGAAGCTCAAATGAATTATGCCACGACAGAAAAAGAATTATTACCTGTCGTATTTGCATTAGACAAGTTCCGTTCTTACCTGGTAGGAGCCAAAATAATCATATACACTGACCACGCCGCCATTAGGTACCTCCTAACCAAGAAAGACGCCAAACCGATACTTTTGAGATGGATCCTGTTACTACAAGAGTTCGACTTGGAAATTAAAGATAAAAAGGGAATTGAAAATGTCGTAGCAGATCACCTCTCTCGATTGGAAAATCTGAAACCCGAACAAGTACCAATTGACGATGATTTCCCTTATGAAAGACTCATCGCTCAGTTAGAAGCCAATGAATTCGAACCATACCATCCAAACACTGAAACCAACAAATTAGCAGAAATAGCTTTAGTCCGCTCTGACACACCTTGGTATGCAGATTTCGTAAACTACCTAGCTGCTGGTGTGCTTCCTCCTGATCTAAGTTACCAACTGAAGAAGAAATTCTTCCATGACCTAAAACATTACTATTGGGACGATCCACTCCTGTTCAAAAGAGGCCCCGATGGAATCTTTAGACGTTGTGTACCCGAGGAAGAAATAGGAAGTATAATAACACACTGCCATTCTGCACCGTGTGGAGGACACCATAGCACATCTAGAACCTGCGCCAAAATCCTTCAATCTGGACTCTTCTGGCCCAACATGTGGAAAGACGTTTATTTTGCTGTACTAAACTATGATAGATGCCAACGAACCGGAAACATTTCGAGACGCGATGAAATGCCTCAAAAAGGCATTCTGGAAGTAGAAATATTTGACGTCTGGGGAATAGACTTTATGGGTCCGTTTCCATCATCGTTTGGAAATCAATATATACTTGTAGCCGTCGATTACGTTTCAAAATGGATAGAAGCTATCGCTTCTCCTACAAACGATACACGAGTAGTTATCAAACTCTTCAAAAACGTCATCTTTCCTAGGTTCGGTGTGCCTAGACTAGTAATTAGCGATGGTGGTTCCCATTTCATTTCAAGAATACTTGAGAAACTCCTTCGAAAATATGGAGTAAATCATCGAATAGCTACACCATACCATCCACAAACAAGCGGACAAGTAGAAGTATCTAACCGCGAAATAAAACAAATATTGGAGAAAACTGTTGCTATATCTAGAAAAGATTGGTCAACCAAGCTAAATGAAGCTTTATGGGCTTATAGAACAGCTTTCAAAACTCCAATAGGAACTACCCCATTCAAACTCGTTTATGGAAAATCATGCCACCTCCCGGTAGAGTCAGAACATAAAGCTTATTGGGCCATTAAGAACTTAAACCTAAACTACACTGCCGCTGGTGAGAAACGACTTCTAGACATAAACGAATTAGAAGAACTTAGACAAGACGCTTACGAAAACGCCAAAATCTATAAAGAGAGAACGAAAAAATGGCACGACAAGCGTATATCTAGGAAAATTTTTAGCATAGGCGATAAAGTACTTTTGTTTAATTCTAGACTAAAATTATTTCCTGGGAAGTTACGATCTAGATGGTCTGGCCCTTTGGAAATAACTAACATATTTCCGAGCGGAGCGATAGAAATCAAAGGAGAAACCGTCAAACCTTTTGTCATAAATGGGCAACGTCTTAAGTATTACCATCATCTCGAACACGATGAAAACATCGAACTTTTTAAACTTGACGAGCTGCCCGCTCATTCGAAAAAATAGTTTTCTATTTTTAAAATCGTCGAGCTTACGACATAAAACAAAGCGCTTGGTGGGAGACAACCCACATTTATTTATTCTTTTATTTTATTTTTATTTTTATTTTTAATCTTTTATTTTCATTTAAATAATCTATTCTATTTTTAATTATTTTAATTTTAATCATTTTTACATTTTTCCTACATTTTATAATAACTACTATAATTATAACTGCTATCTTAATTCGAGAAAATATTCCCTTTTTTATAATTATATTTATTATTATAATTTGTTACATTTTTATATTATTTTTATTTTTATTTTTATTTTTCTTCCTTTTAAATCAACACTAGCCTAGTTCTAACTTAATCTTAATATTTTCAACTTCTAGGTTTTCTTAACTACTAACTAAGATGCAAGAAGTCGATAATATGGAAGTTGTGTTCCTTGGTAGAGGACAAGAAGCAAGATTTGATAAGCTGGCTGAAAGACAAATGGATTTGACTTGCTACCCTCACCAACCGACTATGGTTAGACTTGGTATCGAAGAAAGCGTTCTACACCTGCTAAACCAAATTGGTTGGACTGGTTCTCACCTGTTCCGCAAGTTTAGTACCTACCGAAAGCTCACTCTGGAATTCTTGAGCTCCCTGACCTATCTTCCTAACTGTGGACAAGGACTGAGAAAAGGAGTCATTCTCTTTAGACTCTTTGGTATGGAATTTAACTTTTGCATCCGAGATTTTGCTGAAATGCTAGAACTACCTCATGGATCAGATGCATACATCCAAGTAGCTGAAGACAGCCTTGCGTACTGGGAGTTGGAACGATATCGGGGCAAGATCACTGGAAACGATAACCCTGAAGAGAACGAATTCCAATCTGAGAACATCCATAACCCCGCTTTCAGATACTTCCATAAGATCATTGCTCACTACATCTTTGGTAAACCCGATAATGTCACTGAAGTTTCTAGAGAAGAGTTATTCATCATGTTCTGCTCCTCTCAGAATCGCCCGGTCAATGCCATCGCATTCATGCTAACAAACTTCGAGCGCATCACGCAAGACGAAGTTGCACCTATTAGGATCGGCGGATTTGTCACTATGATTGCTAATGCTATAGGAATGAGAATACCTCTGCTTAGATTGACACCTCTTGGTTCCCACAATTCTATGGACATTCACTTCTGCTTTAACCGAGGTATCATCGGTAACCTTGGACCTGATCAGTTTGATTTGCTCATTGATAACAAAGTATTGGATCAGTTCACCTTACCGAGTCCAAGGACGAGTGTGCACAACCCTGCTAACTGGCTTTACTATGGTCAGATTCCTGAGAGAGAACCCTCACCTGAAACCCCTCAAGCTTATGAACATTTTGATGAGGAAATGCACGTATCAGAATCTGAGCCTGACACTCCTCCTGGATACTATGACCCTAATCCTGAAGATGAACCCATTCCTGATTATGAACCTCTTTCTGAAGATGAACCTATACCCGAGTATGAGCCTGAGACTCCTTCTGAAAATTCTGCTGATGATTACACTATTGATATGACTGATGTCGAGCTCGAGCCACAACAACCCGTTGCATCCACCGCATCAGTGAACCAAAGAATGCCTAATCAGAACACACACAAGCAAGCCATCACTGCACTGCAACAAGATGTACAACATGTGCACAACGAGCTACACACTTTGCAAATGCACTTCTTCGATTTCATCGACACCGTCAATGCTCAATTCGACGAATTCTTTAAACACATTTACTCTAATGTGCACAACAATAGACGTGGCTAGATGTTACCATTTAGATTTTTAGATTTTATTTCTAGTTTTAGTAATTTCAATTTCTAAGTTTAGATTTCACTTTCTGCACTTTTACATTCTATTTCTGTCAACACTCAGTACCAGTTTAATATTAAATGCAAAATTTTATTCATTACTGCTACTGTGTTATACTGCATTACTATTAACTACTATGTATTCCTGTTTACCATATTTTTGCTGTTTATAGTATAATACAATGACACTGTACTGAGCTAGTATTCTGTATTAATGCTACTGTCAGAACTGGTCCACACCTGCACGCGTGAAACCCACTTACCTGAGCTAGGAGACGCACGTCTCCATTCATGTGGGACCGCACGCATAGGACAGGAGACACACGTCTCCATGCCTGTCCCCCAGCAGACTGGCTGCCTGAGACGCGCGCCTTCCCAAGGCCAGCAGTCTGCACCTTTTGACCATGCAGAAGACTCTCTTTACTCCCCATTTTGAATTTTGAATTTGAATTTCAAAATTCATCATTCAATCTTCTTCATTCTTCCCATTATTTCTTCCATTTAAACACCATAAACCTCATTCATCCTCCATCATTCACCTCTTTAACTCTACATCATTTCCCATTCTTCTATTCCATTCAAACTTCAAACACCACCATAATTCCATTTTAATTCTACATTAACCACACCATTTTCAAACCTCACTATAAAACCACACCACCACCACTCTTATTCTTCACAACCTCCATACCATTTTCTACCCTTCTACTCTCCATTCTATTTTTCTTTCCAAACTCACCATGCCTCCATGTTCAATCATCCGTAGTGTGCGTCTAGAGAGACCACCCCCTAACCTTAACAATATTATTTTCCGAGAAGACGACAACGATGCTCAAAGAACCAAATACCTCGCGTTCTATGAACGTTCGGTTGTTCCCACAAAATTTGTGAACATCGAATGTCTAGAAACTCTTGGTCTCATTGATGGTGTCACCCGTTTACTCACTAAATCTAGCCTACACCATCTTTGTACCGAACCCGTACCAACTTACGAGCCGCTCGTCTTAGAGTTCTTGAGCTCTTTCAACTACGACACTCCTTCTGATCAACCACTCTCAACCGGTAGCATCCAATTTCGGATGTTCAACCGTGAATATACTCTGGATCAAGAAGTAGTGGCTACGTACTTGCATTTTAATAATGCACCAAATGCTCTCCGCACAATTTTTCAAGAACTCAATGGTCGTTCATGGGAACAACATGCTTTCGACCTCTGGTTTAATCTCACTGGCGAAGTTCCTACTGGTTGGAGGGCTCTACATGCTTCTCACATTCAAAACCCCGCTATACGTTATTTTTAACGTGTTTTGGGGCATACCATTTTTGCGAGATCCAACAACCATAAGGTAAATCAGCATGAATTATTTTTCCTTTATTGTGCGCTAAACAACCTCCGTTTCAATGCCGCACCTTTTATGCTCCAACACATCCAAAGTTGCGTCAACGCCCCTGCTACAAACCCCTTTCTGTTTGGCGGAATTATTACTTCCTTGGCCTGTGCCTTAGGTCTTGGTGATGAACTCATCTCCCTCTCTCATCTCATGATGCCTGCTCAATCACTCGACCTCACTTATTGACGTGACTCCCACTTGGTTTCACCCCGCCATGATGGCCGATACACTTTGGTCGTCAACAAAGTTCTGATTCCTTATGTCGTCCTTCCATGCCCAGAAAGAATCAACATCCGTTATGTTCAGCGTTGGAGGCTTATTGAAGACAATCCTCAAGATAACCAACCTGAACAACCTAATGAACCTGTGGATGCAAATGAAGAAGAACTCAACCAAGGGCAAGTTGATGTCAACCAACCTCCTCAAAACAACCCTCCGCCTATCACTCTTGATGCCATGTATGCTGCAATTCAACGACAAGACCATCTTTTTCAAGCTATGCAGACAAACCAAAATGAAACACTGAGGCTTATTCGAGAGATGCAACAAGAGCACCGTGACTATGCTATTAGAAACGAAGGCCAATACACTGAAATTGCTACACAATTGCATGATCTTAACATTCGTGTGAGTGGCTCTCCTACTGATAGACGTCGCCGTGTTCGTACAAGAGGCGCAAGCAGTTCTCGCAACCGCAACACTGAGGAGTAGTTCTCATGCATTGAGGACACTGCATCATTTAAGTCTGGGGGAGTCGTATCACTTATTTTAGTTTTATTTCCTTTTAGTTTATTTCCCTTCCTTGTAATGTTTTTCTAATTCAATAAAGAATATTTATGGAATTTCAAGTCTTATCTTTATAATTCCGTAGTTATTTCAATTTCTTCCATTTTCTTGAGCCATAACAAATTTTTTGCTCCTAAACGATAAACGCAAAACCCCACACGTTCGAGAAATACGAAGCTACTCAAACACCAAATGCATAGAAATTGACTTAGATTCAAGTCAATATCCTTATTGTCCCAACACTCTAAAACCCCCAAGTATGCGTAACCGATTTGAATACCCTTTATACCGAAACCATCGACTTTAATTTTTGAAGTAACCCTTAGTAGTTTATTCTAGCAGTCGGCACCGTCTTAGATACAAACTACGCAGAGAGTCGATGAATATAAGTGTATGATCCTCATAAAAATAATTATGTGTTTAACCGTAACAAGAAATGTGCCTACTAAGTAAGGTGATCCTCACAAGATCATTTAACCTAACGGTCGCAAATCTCAAATACAAAGAATTTAAAAACTCATTGTTGATTGGTTCAGAAGTCATCTGGTACTGAACTTGGTAGGAAGGACTATTGTCCGATTCCCCGCGATCTACAAATGAGCGCTAAGGAGTATACCACATAATTGTGCCAGAACTCCATAAGAAGGATCATAGTCACTAACCAACTACTCTGCTATGCGCGTGTCAAGATAATGGGCTTAATGTGATTGCGCGTGAATGAAAAGGGTAAAACATGATGACGAGTCAAGGTCGAGCTATAATGGCATGATTCAGATTGGTATGCATACTGGGAGTTGTCTAGTGTCGCTACTATAAGTTTATTGCTAGGATATGGAACATTATCTTCAAACAAGAACACTATGTAGCTGAGTATGACCGAACGACATGGTGGAAGCATATTTCATTTCGCTGTCCTCTTATCTTTATCTTGTTATTTTGCCTTTGGACAAGCAAAGGTTCAAGTCTGGGGGAATTTGATAACACGATTTTATATCGTATATTTAGCCTGAAATCCATAGATATTTATAGCATTTTCCGTTTATTATATTGATTTATTATGATATTACGCGAGTTTTTGCTTTGTTTCAGGTTTTACGCTCTTATTATGACTATTTGTGAAAAGGAGAAGAAATGGAGCTAAAACGACCACTATTTATGCCTAAAAGATGAAAAATGGATGCTGAAGTAAAAAGGGAGTGCAAATAAGGCCCAAATATGCTAAAGAAGACCCAAAGGCCCAAAGGAGACGAACCAGCCCACTGAAGATCAAATGTGCGTGGCCCAAACCACACAAGCAAGTGGAGACGCACGTCTCCACGTCTCATTGGCCACGTCAGCAAAAGGGAGACGCACGTCTCCAGTCCCCTACATTCTCTCCACTTGAGACGCACGTCTCAAGTCTTCAACGAAGCTTCCCCAATAATCGGAGACGCACGTCTCCGAGTCCAAGTCTGCTGGAGCTCCTCTTTTCAC
The DNA here is from genome assembly GCF_029867415.1 of Vicia villosa. Classification (NCBI taxonomy): domain Eukaryota; kingdom Viridiplantae; phylum Streptophyta; class Magnoliopsida; order Fabales; family Fabaceae; genus Vicia; species Vicia villosa. Next base: position 154,855,623 of record NC_081180.1, read on the forward strand.
GCAATCCAACTGCAAAGCCCCGCCTATAAATAGAGGCATATACTTCACTTCAACCTGTCCGATTCCTGCTAACGAAGTGCTGCCGAAATTGTACCGTGCATTATATTTTCTGCCTTCCTTTAATTCAAACAGTTATTTTCTCACAACGATTTCTACACCGGAAATTGTTGTGAACCTTTTATAAATCTAGCCTTACGTTATATTTATCGCCTTTTATTTCCCTTGTTTTATTTTCCGTCCGTTTAAATTCCGAAGAACGATCCAGCCAACCTGTGGTGGAAGTTCAGTACTCGAAGATTCAATTGCAATTTATTTAATTCAGGTTTAATATTTACCGCTTTTATTTATATATTTATTTGCATGATATATTATATGCCAATTAACATGACTTTTATTATAAGCCAAATTAATTCATGCATGCTTAACTGTATTAATATGTCTGGCTAAATTACTAAGGTATCGGTATGTAAAGTAAGTTAACCGTAGGGATCCGAAATAAATTGGCTTAATTATGTTTTGTTAATTATGACCTGTTTTTGGTTTGTATGTCTAATTTAATTAGTAAGTCTTAAGAACAATAGAGCGAAAGTTTGAGATCTTAAGACGGTCAAAGGTTAAAATCAATAGAGCGAAAGTTTGAGATCTTTAACTGGATAGTAGACATAGGACATTAGTTTTAAGGATGGCGAAAGCGTATTAAAACTAATTAGAACTTATTTATTTTCAAAAAATTGTTTTTACACCCGAGCGGGATGGCGAAAGCGTACGTTAGGGATATTAGCATGTTCCGAGTCAACAGAGCGAAAGTTTGAGATTAGGAGATTTAAATAGATAACAACTTCATAAAACAGGCATTTTATTAATTACGTTGTTTCCAAAAAGCTTTTCTAAAATCTAATGGGATGGCGAAAGCGTACATTAGGATTAGGATAGTAATCTAAATCAACAGAGCGAAAGTTTGAGACGAGGATTTTTAACCAATTGAATTAGTAAAGATTTTTAATTAAATTATGCAAAAGCCAATGGACCTTCGGATCACCTTAAGTTAAACGAAATACTTGCTGATATCTGTCATTTATTATATTCTTTATTTCTCACAATCACTTTCCCTTAGGAACAATCGAAATATTAGTAGCCCTAGCTTTACATAGTAACCTTAGATAACGGTAGATCGATTCATAGTCCCTGTGGATTCGATATCTTTTAAAACTACACGACACGACTGTGCACTTGCAGTCATCAGATTAATAGACACGTAAAGTCGCGATCATTATTAATGGTGTAAAGTTATAAAACTAAAGTCTAAGTATATTAGTTATATATTAAGTTGAGAAAGGAGAACGTTTACCTAAAGATCCGACGTGTATCGACTTGCGCATTAGCTCGTTCTGAACCTCCTTTAAGGAGTTCAAAGGTTGTTGACATTCACAACTTTTTTGATGATTCTCCTTCTTGAGCTCCCACAACTCCCTCTTTGTTATTGCTAGCTCTTTTGTCTGACACTCAAAATCTCTTTTCAGCTATTTAATATAGAGAAACATACACATTTTCTTGATCAAAGTAACATAATTATCACTATTTAATATAGAGAAACATACTCGTAAGAACAACAATTCTGCTTCCTGAGACACTCCAGCATCTTCCGACACTTCATTATCTCCTTTTGCAGCACAACAATCTATATAGTTGGAGTCTAAGATTTATACAACATAGAAGCGAATTTTAAATAGGTGCGCCTATGAACCGTTAGCGTAATCGGAGAAACCCAAATCGAAACGAACCGTCACCTGAAATTCAAAGCATAAACAAAATCAAAATACTACAAAGAGCCGATAAATCTCTCTCATTGCCATCCTTTCTTTTTTATGGCCAAGCAAACTCGTGCTTCATCATCGAACCTGCGTAAACCCACAGCAAAATTAGGTCACGGCTTATCCAAACAGAATTTAACAAATCATACAAAGTAATAACAAACACTGATGCATAAGCATCATCAGAAATTGCATCGGCCATGGATCTTTCCCCTTCCGCATGAGCCAACACCATGAAACTTGAAACTTTGAAAACTAAATCAAAATCAAACTTGAAAAAGATAGAAGAAGAAATCAAAAGCCCGATGAAAGAGAAACGGTTTTGTGAAACCGCTGTAGAAGAAGATTGGAGAGGAAGATTGAAATCGCTGTAGAAGAAGAAGAATGAAAATGAGTGAAGAAGAATGAAAGGGAGTGATAAATATGCAAGGCATGAAGTCATTATTACTGTAAGTAGTTTGGAATGTGGATGGGCAGAGAGAATAAAGAATGGGTAACTGCAAGATCATGGGAGGTTGAGAGGTTTAAAGTTCCACCCTTACAACTGCCGCAACACACAATGAGGAGGAAATGATGTGGAATTTTGTGAGAGTGAGGAGTTGATGTGGCAGGCCTTAGGATTGAGAAAAAGGGAGACTCTTCTTATATGATAGATTAGTTTGGACAAATCCAAATTCAAAACTTGAGTGAAATAATTATTGGTCAACCTTTATTTACTTTATAATTCATATTATGAGAATCTATTACATTTTTGGAATTAAGATAAAAATGATTATAGATATTAAAATCTTTAGTTAATACAATTACAACATTATTTAAATAAAAAACTCAATCAAATTAGATGATCAATTTAATTTATGCAATTATCTTATCTTATATATAGTAACCTTAATTTTTTTTTTAATCTTTCATTATAAATAATCTTTTTTGAAACATGTAATACAATAAATATAAATACATAGTGAGTATTATGTTACCTTTGAATTTAGTTAAGTACATTTATTATAATACCTACTTACTTATCATAATACCTAAGAATTTACCTATATCTATAATAACATATATAATAACATATAAAGGGAATTTTTTTTTGCTTTATGCGCTTTGGTTCTTAGGAAAATGGAGCTCTAGAGTTCGTGTCGTGAGGTTATGGCATTGGCCAAATATTGTTCCTCCAACTAGTTCCTCCAACTAGTGTTCCTCCCAAAAATCGAACTCGGTATTCTCCGAACCTTCGTCCTAGCAGGAGCTCGTTTATCACTCGAGCCCAGTTACTTGATTAGATGACTATCTTTTTGTGTACCCTATTTTCGTTCCCATTCTACCCTCTATTTATTGTGAATATTTCAAAAAAATAATTAAAGAAGACAACCGAAAGTGGTTAAGTGAAAGTTGATTAACTTATTTTTTAAAAAAAACTTCTATCTCACGCTTTCATAAACATAATTTTCAATTTTCACTTTTAAAAATCAATATTTTATTAATAAATTATATATATTATGAGAAAAGGGATGATGCACTGACAGTGCAGGACCGTCTCAATTTTTTGGAGGACCTGTGTAGGTAAGTCATGGTTCAACCATGACAAAATAATTATAGGCCCTATTTAACCCAATTTTAATAGTGGCAAAGGTTTATGAGACCCTATTTAGTTACAGTTTAACTGTAAAAAGTTTGAGGCCCTGTGCGGTAGCCCACCTTCAAAGACGGTCTTGTGACAATGTAAAATACTCTTACACTGTCAACCAATCACCACCTATGTATCCAATTAAACTTTTTTTATTTAAATTTTTTTTAATGACATGACACATTTATGATTTTTTATTGGATAACAGTGTAAACCTATTTTATACTGTCAATGCACTTCCTTTTAACTCATTTATTATTTCATACATTTGTGCAGTTTAACAAAAGCGGACACGCGATGTAAACGCTATTATATATTAAACAATTCCTCAATTATTATTTCAAATTGACGTGTAATCATAGAGACTAAACAAAGTTTAATTAGAGAGTTTGTTTTGGAATTTTAATTTTGAAAGTTTTTCAACCCACCCTATGGGTCTCTTATACACCACTCAAATTTCTATTTTTGCCTCTGTTTCCGTAGATGCACATTCGGAAGCACTCCATTTAAAAAAAAATTGATTCCTCCTGTAGATGCATCTACGGAAGCGTATAAAATAAAAGAAAACACAATTAACTTCACCTTATTTTCATTTTAATAATACATCCGTAGATGCATCTACGGAAGGTGGTGAAATAGAGTATTCTGTAGGTGCAACTATGGAACAATCTGTTTTTTTTTTTAATTCATATCATTTTCATGATGGAACTCCATGTTTAAAGACATACATTTTTAGATTCAGTAATACAATTTAAAGACAATAATAGGGAGACCAATAAAAATACAATATATAAATAATGTCGGTCAAAGTGTCGAGTACATCATCAAATACAAACAAAAATAAAATATGAATACATCATCAAATATAATACTGAGTATGTCGGACGTCCTCCTGCGTACCATCATGTGCATCCCCTCCGAATCCACGAAGGGATCTGCTGGCTCTACCCCTAGCATCAAGTGTCCCACGGGTCCTGGCACGATGTCGACGGTACAAAAATGCACTCTCTGACATCCTGATCATATCATCCAGCACACGCCTAGAAGTAGTACCCTCAGGGAATAAATCCTCTGCAATGACTCTGATCCCATATACGTCTAGCTGCATGCTCGTCATACCCTGTCAAAAGGGATGCGTCTACAGGACCCCCAGGGTACCAAATAGCTCCGACACCGGCTCATCCGCGTGGCCATGCGTAGGTGGCACATCAGATCCTGCATCAGAAGTAGAAGTAGAAGTAGTGCCACGACGACGTCTGCGGGGTGGTGGCATCTGTGAGGAACCCTCAGGATCGTCCCGAGGCCTCCGTGGTGCAGTAGTATAGGGGGCAGGAGATGGTGAAGGCCCGAAGGGTGAAGGAGCAGGCCCGACTGAAGCGGGTGATGGAGAAGGTATGGTTGAGACGGGTGTATGAGATGCCGTAGGTGAATCAGGTGGAACAACTGCTCCATCAATGACCTGAGATACTACACGCGACCGTTCTCGTCGGACGGATGCGTGCTGTGCGGTCCTCCCATGAATGTCTCTATCCGGGCCGTGGGTCATTATGTCTACATTATGATAAAAAAAGTTTGATTTAGATACTGCGTATTTATAAATAAACATCAAAATAAAAACAAAAAATTACTCTTCCGTAGATCCATATAAGGAGGTAAGTTATTTACAAAACACTGAATTTTTCCGTAAATGCATCTACGGAAGTACCTTTGTTTCAAAAACATCGGGTGCTTCTGTAGATGCATCTACGAAAATCCCCAACGTTCATCTCTTCCGTAGATGGATCTACGGAAGCAACTGAAACTCAGAAACGCAACAATGGCGTCTGAGTCAGTCCAGCCACTACAAAACCTATTTTTGGTGGCTTGATCATCCGTTTTAAACGTCAAACAAATCCTACATTGTCTCTAAATACTATTGCTAAACCTATCAATTCATTTCTACTCCTAAATATCACATTCCAATTCAATTTCAAAACTACTCTAAATTAAATAAAAATTAGAAAAACTTACCGATTAAAGTTGATGTTGATGTTGCTAAACCTTGTTTGAAGTTGATGTTGACAAGAGATTTGAAGTAGAACTTGAAAGAGATTTGAAGTTGAACTTGAAAGAGATTTGAAGTTGAGAGAGTATGAGGATAGTTTGTGTTTGTATTTGAGTTTGAAATAAAGAGAATGAGGGAGAGGAAAGGCCTGGCGCGAGCTATAACACCAAACCTTTCCGTAGATCCACATACAGAATACTTCCGTAGATGCATCTACGGAACAAAACAACGTTAAAATAAAAAAAGTGCTTCCGAAGATGTATCTACGGAAGCACGGGGGCAAAATAGACAACTCGGTGATGCGTAAGAGGGCCATGGGGTTAAAAGAGAAATTCTCTTAATTTTAACTTAAGATCTATTTATTTATTTTTTTAATTTGTCACCCTCCGTTTCTTTTTAAGTGTCATTTTAGTATAAAACTCTTCAACCAAGATAGTTGATTATTAGAGCTACTTTTTCTATTATACCCTTATTTATTTTTCTCTTTCTAAATAAATTCAATCACAAACTCTCTTTTTCCAATAACTAATTGAAAAATATGAGATAAAGTTATTGAAAAAATAAGGATATAATTGACAAATCATAATATTAAATTATAAAATCACACTTAAGTAAAAAAAAAAAAAATCTTTTAAAACAACACTTAAACAGAAAATATTAAAAATCTGAGTATAAATAATTAGTCGAAAAAAACTCTTTTTCTTACTTGCCTCCGTTATTGCAGTGTGGTTCCATCGACGGTGGTTCGCGATGGCAATACGCTCAACTTCACGGCGAGTTTTCAATTCCGTTTACCGATGCATTTCATCTTCATCTCGCTCTTCTTCCACTGACGCTAAACCTCTTCCACCTCCTCCCGTTGTTTCTTCCCGAAGAGTAGTTGTCACTGGTAACTCTCCTTCACTTCCATTTCTTCCTTCTTTTATCCACATCTGCTTCTCTTCAATTTTACATTACTAGAATTTTACATAATCTTGTACTTGTTGTGAAATTTCGCGGTGTTTGAATTGTAGGTTTGGGTATGGTGACACCTCTTGGTTGTGGAGTGGATAAAACATGGAGGCAATTGATTGATGGAAAATGTGGAATTAGGGAATTACGTTTGGAGGATCTTAAAATGAGTACTTTTGACTCAGAAACTCAGTTGACTACATTTGATCAATTGACTTCCAAAGTTGCTGCTGTTGTTCCCACTGGAACCAGCCCCGGCGAATTCAATGAGGAATTTTGGCTTAATTCTAAGGTATATCAATATATGTATGTGGCTTAATTCTAAGTTGGATAAGTGTCTAGTGGTAGTTAATGTTATATGGTATTGCTTTGGTTTTTTAATCATACATGCTGCATCTGAAGAACTATTATGCTTATTGATGCCATTGTAGTATTGTGACATTTCCCGTAGGAACATCGATCAATGACAAGGTTTATAGCATATGCGCTATGTGCTGCTGAGGAAGCTCTTAGAGATTCTAATTGGTTTCCCACTGACCAGGAACACAAGGAAAGAACGGTATGCTATTTTTAATATGGTTGATTACAATTTACAAGTAATTTTTGACAATTCCGTTGCACTGTATTTTAACTTCAAAAGTAATCAGGGGGTGTCCATTGGCGGGGGAACTGGAAGCGTTAGTGACATGTTAGACTCTGCACAATTGATATGTGAGAAGGTCAGTTTGTTTAAAGTCACTATTGATTCTGAAATACTTTGATGATCTTTCCTCATTCAAGTTTTTCTCCAAGTGCTCTAATTATGATTGTAAAATGATTTGTTAATTAAAATTTTATATTTGAATTTTTTCTTTTTCTCACTTGTTGCAGCGTACTCGTCGAATTAGTCCATTTTTTATCCCACGGATATTGATCAACATGGCATCAGGTCATGTTAGCATGAAATATGGGTTCCAGGTAAAGAACTACTCTCAATTGATTGATATTCTATAATACAAATATAGTCAGCCCCTATAATTTCTGGACAGGCAACTGCATTTTGCTTTCTGTAGATATACTTTTATAAAACAAATTCTGTAGATATATATATGAGAAGTACCCATACCGGGTACACGTACCGTACTTGCGGTACTTGCTTTTTTCTCACTATTATGTTTCAAGTGAAATTTGTAATTTTCTCATATATTAATATTATATGTTTATGTATTTTAGTTTCTTGGTTATTGTAACTTAACACAGTTTTTTACTTTTAAACTTTTATTGTGATGTTTTGTTGTGAATTGAAAAAATTAATTCCTTACTAATACATTTTATAGAGAAATTCCGTAATCATACCGGGTACCGTATCCGTACCTTTGTGATCATTATTAGTCATGAATTGAACTTTTTCCCTATTCCTGCATACAGGGGCCAAATCATGCTGCAGTCACTGCTTGTGCTACTGGATCACATTCTATTGGCGATGCAATGAGAATGATTCAATTTGGGGATGCAGATGTTATGGTGACTGGAGGGACTGAGTCGAGCATTGATGCATTGTCAATTGCAGGATTCTGCAGGTAAGTTATAGCCAACATCCTGTGTTTTATCCTAGTGCCAACCACCATAATAGTTCTCTGTCCTTTGTCTCTCTGATTTTTTAAAACTTGATAGCGGAAACTTGCAGGTCTCGAGCCTTGACTACAAAGTATAACTCAATGCCACAGGAAGCATCACGTCCATTTGATAGTGGTCGAGATGGGTTTGTGTGAGTATAGAAACACTGCAGATTCGTTTCTTATTACAATAATCCATTTGTTCTGCTTAGTTTCCATTTTGTGACTTCAAATTATTGGTTTGTTTGTCTTGCTGCTTATATCCAAGTTGTGTTCTTACTCAGGATAGGGGAAGGTTCTGGAGTCTTGGTCTTGGAGGTTAGTTAAAAAACTTATTGTGTATCTATCCCTCCAATTTCTCTTCAGTTATTTGTTTATAGTCTAATCTTTCGTGTTTATTCGTTTTACCTATTGTTTAGGAACTTGAGCATGCTAAAAATCGAGGAGCCAAAATCTATGCAGAGATTCGTGGCTATGGGATGTCAGGTAATTTATTGCAGGATATATACAATTTTATCCCTAGTCTTAGTTGTATATGAGATTGACTATGTATCATCAAATGAACTTTCATTAGGGGATGCATATCACATAACTCAACCTCCTAGTAATGGGAGAGGTGCCATTCTGGCCATGACTCGCGCTTTAAAACAGGTTTTTTCATCATCCTATATTGATTTTATTTTCTATGCAGCATTAGAGATTTTATGTTTGCAAAGCTGCCAACTTATCATGTATGCATGTTATAATTTTCCACACTACCTATCCAGAATCTCCATGTGTGTCTCCATTCTTGTTAGTTGTTACCACCATGTAATTTTTTGTAAAGATTTTGGAATATTCTTCCTTATTTGCAGAATTTGTAGGGTCTGGAAACCTCCCTATGCCCAAATGCCCCAGCTCTATAAAATGACAATGTCCATCTCCCTCTCAACCTCTCTTCTTACTTATTGTCAAGATGCCCTATTTCTCTAATTTTCCCAGCCTCCAACTACTAACTAACCAACCCTTTACTCCCTTAACTACCAAACCTATTACACAATCTTTTTCACTTTCATTGTCACTATGAGATGTATCAACTGCAGGAATCAAAGGTTATGATATATCACAGTAATACCAATAAGTGTGTGCACAGGATGTCCAAAATTTTGCCATAACCAGTACTGGTTAGATATTAGCAAAGTTTGAGAGTGAATGAAATTATCATGCGAAATAGTTTATAAATGCTTTTGGCAGTTATTATTTGAGGATGCTCCTGATGCCTATTTAACAGGCATTAAGTCTTAGAAGGTCTTAAACTCTTATTCTATATTGTGTTGCTCTCTACTTTCATAACGTAACCATAGTTGCGACAATCTTCATTCAAATGATTTCATTTTCATAAATTTCAGTCAGGTCTTCATCCTTCCGATGTAGATTACATAAATGCGCATGCTACATCTACACATTTGGGCAAGTGAAGCATATCCTTACTATCCTTACTGATTCCAGCAATTTAAGTTTGAATGTTTATTATGTTTGATTACTTCATCGATGGATGATTATGCTTATGTCATAAAGTATCTCACCAGAATTCTTTTTACAGGTGATGCAATAGAAGCTAATGCTATCAAAACCGTATTCTCTGATCATGACAGCTCTTCTAATTTAGCCTTCTCCTCCACCAAGGTAAGGGTGGTTGCACGCTGCATGACTAACAAGTTATATGCTTATCTGTTTGGCTGTCTAATCTAAGTATTGACCCCCTCTTAGGTGAAAGCTCTCATGTATGGGAAATGAGATGCCATTAAATGTTTAAAGAAAAATTAAGATTCGGGGAACATTGACAAATTGAATCAAGTCCATGACTTTTCCCCAATTTCTCTGATTTCAGGGGGCTATTGGTCATCTCTTAGGTGCCGCTGGAGCGGTTGAAGCAATTTTTTCTGTTTTAGCGATACGACATGTAAGCAACTTTTTGGCATTTTGTGTACTTGCATCATAAGTCGTGGAGAACCATTTTCGGACACATGAATTTGTGCTTAATCTATAGCCAGACCCTGTATGCTTAATCAAATAGTGTGGTTCTTTTGTTCTTACCACAGGGAATTGCTCCATTAACTCTTAATTTAACAAAGCCAGATTCTGTATTTGGTGATGGTTTCATGCCGTTGACTGCTTCAAAGGAGATGCCAATTAGAGTAGCTATGTCAAACTCTTTTGGTTTTGGAGGAACAAATGCCTCCCTACTTTTTGCCTACTCTGGATCAGAACAATAATATAGATGCATCTAATTTATTCTACTGGAGTTATTCTACAAGAGCTGAAGCATCATGCTGAGGAGAGTTTAGTGCCTTAAAGCCCTGTTGTTTTTGCTTATCAGTTCTTCGACGTGATTAGCTTTTAATTATTTGTAACCCTCTTATGATTATTCTAATTGCACGGTGGAGCCATCTTGCCATGATCTATGGTTCAAGTCTAAGTAGATCAGGATGGTTGAGTTGAAGTAGACAAAAATTTTGTTTTGTAGTTTTACTTTAATTTAAATATTTTGATTAAAAAAGCCTATTATCATTTGATGTATATAATATAATATTTTATGTTTCACAACATCTTTTACACCGAATGGGATCGGGTGCAACCTGAAACTATGGATCTTCATGTTGCTCTAGTGGAGATATCTTTAGGGCATGGCAAGTGTGTCATACTCAGAACTTTTAAAGGAATTATTACGTAATTAATTCATATGATATGTATAATTATATAAGGAGTGAAGACTCATTTTAGTCCTTCACAAACATTACATATGTCAAATTAGTCCCTAAATAAATAGACTCAACTTAATCCCTTATAAAATTTAATCGGATTATATTAGTTCTTCTTCTAATATTTTTTTCAAACCGATTTTTTTTCATACTTTTAAACTGTGACAGAACTTTAAACCGGTTTTTTTATACTTTTGAACCGTGACTGGACTTTCATGTTGTATTTTATTTTTTATTTTTCATTTTTTAAATAATAAATAGATTTTTATTTTTAATTTCATTTTTAAACAATAATGAAATAATAATATCAAAAAAGTCAAAATTATTTTTTTTATAAGAAATCAAACCCATGATCTTTAAAAGATATCTCTTGTCTTTACCACTAGGCCAATGTATATTCATGACAAATAATTCTCATGATTTCTACGCATATTAACAAATTTTTGTACATAAAGAGTTCTCAAATCCAAGTTCCTTAAAGTTAAATGATATCCAATTTACAACTAGACAAATCAATTTCTATTGTTAATAAAGTAATTATTATTTACAACTAAAAAAATTAATTTATATTGTTAGTAAAGTGAAATTATTTACAAGACAAATCAATTTCTATTTTTAATAAAGTGACCATTATTTACAACTAGACAAACTAATTTCTATTGTTAATAAAGTTACTATCATTTACAACTAGACAAATCAATTTCTATTGTTAATAAGTTATTATCATTCACAATTACAAATTAATTTCTATTGTTAATAAATTGACTATCATTTACAATTATATAAATCAATTTCTGTTGTTAATAAAATAATTATCATTTACAACTAGACAAATCAATTTATACTGTTAGTAAAGTGACTATCAATAACAACTAAACAAATTAATTTCTATGGTTAGTAAAGTGACTATCATTTATACCCAGACAAATCAATTTCTATCGTAATAAATTGACTGTCATATAATTTGAAGGGATTTGGGTTCGAGACCCTGTTGATACATATATTGCATTAAACATGTTGTCCAGAAAATCCTACAAGGCATACAAATAAAAATATATATCGTGTTGATAGTGCCCCGTAATAAAAATAGAAATTTTGACATTTAGAAATAAGAATTTTGGCCTTTGGCTAATATGCATAAGGATTTTCCTTATGCACCATGCATAAGCCTACCTAAGCCATTGGATTATATTTTTAATTCAGTATTGAGTATTGAGTATTAAGTATTGAGTAATAACAATTGATATCTAGAATTTGATCCAATGATCCAAGGGTCCATAATAATCTATGCATGGTGCATAGATTTTTATCTATGCACGGTAACTGCACCCAGAATTTTGTGTCTCAAATAAAAATAATTGTTAATTAAAATAAAGTAGGTATTTTGATGATAATGCCCAGTGAGAAAAATAAATCTTTTTGACATTTGAAAATAAGAGTTTTGTGTCTCAAATAAAGACAATTGTTAATTAAAATAAAAAATATATTTTGTTGATAGTGACCTCTCAATAAAGTAGAAATTTTGACATTTAAATTTTTTTTTAATAATTATAAATAATTTTTTTTAAAAATTAAAGATATTTTTAGTAGAATGGTAGTATCTTTCTATAATGGCTAGATATTAAAAAGAATACAATCAAATATAACATGATTTTTAAATATAAATATTTAATAAAAGCAGTGCACAATTTCCAAAAAAAATATTTTTATATTTAGTTCTTAACATGTGGCCTTAGAGCACACATTAGCATTACCCTTTTTAATATAGTAAATTGAAATAAGTTTTGCTAGTTAGAAGGCTCAACTATATTAGGATTGGCCATCACGACTCACGAGACAACATTAACATGTATGATGCTAGGACTATCCTAGAAAGTGCTACTAATGTTAAAGGTGCAACAGACTCCTAAACATGACAGGATAGTCTTTTTAGAAAGAAGGGTTAATAGGCATGTAATATTAGCAAATTTTGCTTTTTCCCCTCCGTTGCCAAAGGCAGGTTTTGACAACGGTTTTTTTAAAAAAATTGTTGTCAAAACCTACCCTTGGCAACGGAGGGGGGAAAAACAAAATTCGCTAACATTACACGGGTGTAAATACCTATTAACCCTAGAAAGAATAAGAAAGATTTGGAGTGTGGCAAAGTGAATAAAATTAGAACAACAACGGGAGAATTCATGAAGAATTCTCAAAGTTGCATGACCATTTTCTTAAGACCATTTCCATCGGTAGTTTCTTGGTCCCCGTTCTCCCGCATGGAACATTGGAAAGTGGACAAAAACAATATAGCTGGAAAACTATTGCTTCACAATACAATATTGCATTGAACATTTTCTTCTTATATATATATATATATATATATATATATATATATATATATATATATATATATATATATATATATATAACATAAAATTGTAGAACCATTGTTTAGAGTTGTAATATTGGACCATTGTTTAGAGTTGTAATATTGGAGTGAAAAGTTGAATGAATTGCTTCAAAATGTTATGATTTGATGGGTCTAAGAAAAAACCAAAAAATAAATAACACCATTAAAGATGCTCTAAGTATACTATACAAATAAGTTATGATAGAAAAGACATATGGGAATCCATTTGGCAACAAGTCTAGATTTTGTGGAATGATTCGCAATATTTTCCACCATTGTTTGAGAAATTCTCGCATATAATAAGCTGACCTTCCCATCAAAATCTAATGTACTTATGAAGATTTTGTGACAATTTTTCAAAATAGTAATTTTTACAATGCTAGTTTGCATTTTCATTCACTTTACACACAACTTTCTCACTCTGAAAAAGTTTCATTTAACGTGCCTAAAGATACCCTCCCTGGATGAATATTTTATAGTTATAAAGCTACATCAATAAAAACCATTTCATATTATATATAACATAAACTGATATTAGTTGACTACTATTGTCAAGTTTAAAAATCAGTTTATAAATTGGTTGATAATTCTCAACCTTTTTAAAATAACTTGTTTCAAATGTTTAAAAATTATTTTATAGTTGACTAGTATGAATTTTTTTTAGCTCTCATATAGAGTTGACGTGCAAATTACTAAAATAAATAAAAAAAAACACTAATTATTGTTGGTCCAGTAATGATTAGCACTGGACTTAGTAGGGAGGATCACAGTTTGATTTCCTCTAACTATGATCGGAGGGGGATAGAACCGCTTGATGTCAGAATTGACCCTCAAATCAAAATAGTCGGTCTAGTGGACCGAATACTGATGGTGAAAAAAATGATTAAATCTATAAGCAAACATAATCTTTTTGACCAAAACACCATGACATACCAAATTTAACTGAGAATTGACTATTCTCGTGGATAATGCATATTTTTTTCACGTTGTTCAGTATATATGACGTCTTGTGTTTAACTTGTTCTTTTTCTTTATCACTTTGTTTTAGTTTTCTTATCCACGCATATGTGAAAATAATCGTTACAATTAATTGAGTTGTGTTATGCTCTAAAACTAGATAGTGATTTGAGAGGTTGAATTTACAGGTTGTTGGGTTTAAAGTTTTTGATGCAATGGGGAGAAGAGCTAGTCTACAAGGTTAACACTTCAACGTAAATTAGTAAGAGGATGAGAAATGACGTTTGAATGGAGAAGGATTTAAATCTTTGAGAAATGACACAATCTTTTCTTTAAATAGGAGAAATAGTTAGCAATCGATCATGAAAGATGATGCGTGAGATGCAGTCGACCGCAGATTTATCTGGACGTCTATGATGGAATTCACATGAGAGTTTGCCTGTTTGGTGGGGAAAATGATCCCACATGTTTTATGTTAAACATTTTCCATTCACCGCTATTTGGGCTCCCGGGATTTTGGGCGGCCCATAACAACTGCATATAAGCCCTTGTTTCTGCTCCACAGTGCGAGGGTTTGCGACATGTATCCTTACTCAGCCATAAAATCCTAGATGAGGCAATCTTGGATGGGATATCTCCGTGATCCGCTGTCGCGCACGGATCAAAAATGAGTATTTTGAAAATATAGTGTAACGGTAACGACAACTCGGATATCGTTCTCACAAGGATTCTTGTTTCGTTACTAACTAATATAAATAAAATTGGGGGTTTATGGTTTTAGAATCAATTTATAAAACAGAGTAAAATAAGTGATTATCAAAATAAGCTAAACGGCTAATCCTACTGATTCGGGTTCCGACTTATCATCGGTTATAATAACACCAATCCCTAAACGGCTTCGATCCTATTCGATTATGAGATTAATCAGACAAGCGCTTATCAAAATCATACGAGTTATGTTCCTGTTTACCGAATTAAGCAAACGGTTAAGAATATGACGAGTTAACGAATTAAGCAAACGATAACACGCAATTAAATTTAGGAACATGCATACAATCGAATTTAATCAATTCTATCCTATGAACAACAATCGAATTAAGCAAACAATAGATTGCATATGTTGAGATTATTTGTTCACTTTGGACTTTTTTAACTGGAAACATAGATTGCATATGTTGTTGAAATTGCAAATTATTTTCAGTCATTCGCTTATTATTTTCAGCCATTTGCTTGATAATTTCTTCCAAATATGATTGTGTGTCAGCTTTCAATGATATATTTTGTTGAAATTGTTGATATGACCAAATAGGCTGCTCTTCAGTGTATGAGTATTGTCCTTGAAGATCACCTACCATTTGGGCCTCACCATAAAAATTAGTATCTAACAACATAGGACAAGCATCATTACCATGAAAATTTGAAGAACAAATATTGCAGATCGCAAGTGGAGTATGATTTTGATAGCACGATTGATGTTCTCTTGCTTCCATCAAATTAATAAGATAAGCCAACTGATCCAATGAGTCTCCCATTTTTTTGACACGACAGAACAAATATGATTAAAATAAATTCAAAAAAATACAAAAGCACGAAATTTAATCTAATTAAGACAAAAAAGAATTTTGGGATTTTTTTTGGATTTTTTTGACTCCATGAAAACAGTAAATAATTCATAAAAAATAGAAAAACAACGAATTTGCGATTTTGAGGGTCAAATTCCTTTAGAATTCTATTCTAAAGGAGTACTGTTCGTCGATTTATTTCTGACTTTGTGGAAAAAATTTGGAACGATTCAAAACAGTAGCTTTCAAACTTACCTGATAGGCTGGAAAACTTATCACTATACACCAACCGGAATTTCAACCCTGAAAATCAACAAACACACCACAAAAAAAAACAAGAAAAATCCTAGAAAGAACACTATGCCTAATATTAGTTAATAACAACAAGAATCCCCGGCAACGGCGCCAATTTGGGGTGCATAGATTATTATGGACCCTTGGATCATTAGATCAAATTCTAAACATTACTCAATACTCAATACTCACTACTCAAAACTCAATACTCATCCCTCAATACTCAATACTCAATACTCAATACTGGATTAAAAACATGATCCAATGGCTTAGATTGACTTATGCATGGTGCATAAGGAAAATCCTTATGCATATTAGCCAATGTCGCCAATTTGATACGCTGTCGCGCACGGATCAAAAATGAGTATTTTGAAAATATAGTGTAACGGTAACGACAACTCGGATATCGTTCTCACAAGGATTCTTGTTTCGTTACTAACTAATATAAATAAAATTGGGGGTTTATGGTTTTAGAATCAATTTATAAAACAGAGTAAAATAAGTGATTATCAAAATAAGCTAAACGGCTAATCCTACTGATTCGGGTTCCGACTTATCATCGGTTATAATAACACCAATCCCTAAACGGCTTCGATCCTATTCGATTATGAGATTAATCAGACAAGCGCTTATCAAAATCATACGAGTTATGTTCCTGTTTACCGAATTAAGCAAACGGTTAAGAATATGACGAGTTAACGAATTAAGCAAACGATAACACGCAATTAAATTTAGGAACATGCATACAATCGAATTTAATCAATTCTATCCTATGAACAACAATCGAATTAAGCAAACAATTGTAATCAAATTAAGCAAATGATTTCATAGAAAAGAATTGAACAGAAATCGAATTTAAATTAGTATTAGAATAACCTCAAAGCAATGGAACCCATAAGCAGTAGGATTTGCCTTCGGGAATTAGTTCTTCATTCTAATCATGAAACCAAAAGTAAAATTTGTGGCAAAAAAATGTCTCCTCTATTCTCGCGGCTGCCAACCCTTATAAAACAAAATAAGGTTTTCTTCTCTACTAACTCAAACTGGGTCAAAAACATAACCCAAGCCCATAAACTAATAATCCAAAACTAATTAAAACTAATGCTGCAGCTTCAAACGAAATTCTGGAAAATATGCGCTCCGAATCTGACTTTGACTCCAACACGAAAGTTGTAGCTCTTTCTCTTAGCTTTCCGGCGATTATTAGAACGCCTCAATCGGATTCACGGAGCTCCACTTATGATCATTTTAGTGCAGACTGCTAATGCTGAAAATTAAGTGCGAAAATCAAATAAAGGAAAAAATAAACTAAATTATAAAAACACGTTAAAATAGAAAAATAACCAAGGTAAAATAAAGAAATGCCTAAGTAAATATATAGGAGAATGTGCATAAATATGCACTGATCACTCCGTCCTTGGGAATATGCGCATTAAATGTTGTCCTTGTATGACATGATGTGATGGTGGAAGAGGAGGACACATCTACATACTCTAGTCAGTAATGATGTTCCTCCTTGAGTGTTTTTCGAATCATTTCGAGCGAATCTTCGCCGCTGGTAATCATGTAACACCCTTCAAAATACCACGTATAATTTAAAAATAAATTACTCAAAACACAACACAAAGGAGTCACACTTCTTAAAAACATAACTGATTCTGCTCCGTAACACAGGTTACACAAAGTTAACATTTAACCCTTCAAAACAATACATATTCTTGATTTTTATACAATATCAATTTTCATATAATAATGTCGCAGCAAAATCATCATTTAATTTTTATTTATAAAACAAAATACACTTTTGAGTCATAAACTCCAACTTTAATGACCTCAATAACAATATTATCAAAATTTAACTCAAACATCTTAAATATAGTTCAACAATTTGCTTCCAAAATAAACAACGTATAGTTTAGGAAATTCAAACGTCAACCCTAACCCCATGTAACTTGATCAGAGAAGAAACCACTACAAAAACGATAACTAAAGAATATCTCCACAACTAGCTTCCACTTACTTCCATAGAAGCTACTCCTGAGTATCTGCATGTTACTCACATAGAGGCAACATTCAAACAGAAGGGATGAGTAATCATGATCAATTATAAAAGATATAATAAAGAATAAATTTGCAACAATTATAAGCTACAAACAGACACATCAAATACATCATAACTTACACCCCAAGCATCACAAGTAACTCATGTACAACTCCCATCACAAGGCTCTCATATAGTCACATAACAAATACACATATCACTAAATCACATAACACCAACAAAAATTATGCAATGCCACATAGAATGCTATGCAACAACATTGACTCAATACATGTGGTACCAATTTATGAACACACAAATTCATTTATCTCCCTATTCCATCACCACAGGATCCACCACCATAGGATCTGGTTCACTCTTGAATCGGAGCACCTCACAAAAATTGTTATCGCCACCACAGGTACGCTTCACTAATTCCCCATCATAGGGAATTAGCTACTCGCACTCAAACCACCACCATAGGATCGAGGCCATGTCCTAATTAGAATCGTAGTTTCGACAAGATAGATGTGTGATTTACAACATGCAGAAACAACAACATCATAATACATTAACATTGGTCATCTTTTGACCGTGCATGCCAACTTCAACACAACATCATCAACACAATTCATCTCAATAACATCACTATTCTAAAACTAACATACATAATTTATGAATATTATTACTACTAACAATAACATCAAATTCATCTACTAAACACCTCAACAAACATGATAACTTCAGTATCACGTCACACTATTACAACAATGCAACGATTTCACAAACTGAACATATAAACCAACACTTTTATTAACATAATAGGCATATAAATAATACATAAACATGTCACTTATTACTATCAGTGTATAACTTTGCGCGTTAGCTTCCTAATGCTTTAAACGACGCGTTAAACTGATTCATGGAACTCAAGTAACGACAATTTCATTGCACACTGTCGGGCGATGGCCCAGCCCCAAGTCCGCCCAACGAACTCCTTTGCAAGAGTATCACCTGGAGTTTTCCCAGCAAAATACTCTCCTCGAGCTCGCCCAACAAATTTCTTCACCTGGGGCTCGCCCGACAAAGTTTGTGATTCCAACAACCCCCAGGTGCGAATTGCTACAGTGCAGGCCTTCTCAATACTCAATTTTCGACTTATGCATCATCCAAATTGCATCAGAATTAGTATGATACACACCTTAACAACAACAAATTCACATATACATATAGAATTCAACTCATGATATATAAAACTTCATGGACAATTATTCCACAACATTCACTATCAACCAAATAGAAATTAACCCTACATCTACTCTTCCCTCGTATCAATCATAATTGACAGCAATTACCCACCCTTACCTTAGATTATCTCTTGAAATTTCTCTCCAAGATCCAATTGATGGATGTTTCTCTCTGTTCTCCTTGCCCTAACCTCTTTCTCATGTTCTTCCAAAATTTCACGTACAATCAGAATAATCTCTCTTTCCCCTATTTCCTTTTTATTATTATTAAGAAATATTCCTCAACTATGATTTTCCTCATATGTCCTCACTTACTCTCAAAATGACCACTTTGTCCTTATTTTTTCTACACATTTAATTTATATTATTTTAATAATTAATTATAACCAATATATATTATCTTGCTCAACAATAATTCTAATTTATTTTATAACCCATGGTCTTACACCCTCACCAATAATCAAATAAACACAATAATTATACAATACTCACAAATAAATATTATAAACAACATAATTCTAAATTGGGGTGTTATAGTGGAAACTGACGATACACCTTCATACTCTAGTTAATAATGACGTTCCTCCTTGAGTGTTTTTTGAATCATTTCGAACCAAGTTTCACCGTTGATAGTATGAAATGATTGAACATCCCCAGCGTTCCAAAGGGGTGTGTAAGGCTTTTGAAGCGTCATTTTTACCCTTGGCGCTCCTCTATCGTTCTTCCTTGGAATAATTTTCGTACAAGCGTTGTGTTAAGCCCAAGAGAATTTACTTACATGTTTATTCTTTGCATGTATGATTTCTCTTCCTCCCGAATTCTAATATTTAACTTCCTACGTTCGCTCTTGTTTTATTCCTTTTAGGGTTTTTGGGACGATGAGTGTTTGAATATGTTTTCTTGATACGTTAGACCTGTATTTGTTTCCTATTACAACATTTTTAATCATGTTTATTTTATAAACTTAGAATAAGAAGGCAGGTAAAGATATTTGAAGAGATCGGATAAAGATATTTTATAAACTTAGAAAAAACTTAGCACTTGTATGAATACAAGGTGAGAAAGCCGACCACGATGTTGTTTTTTCTTAAGGTCCAAAGTGGTATCAAATCTATGAATGAATCTCGTCTACTTTCTCTAAGGCAGAATATCAAATACTTTGAGAATTATTACAATAGCCTGAAACATTTCAAGTATCGCATCTTCTTGGTCGCTCCTCTTAACGAGAAGGCTCGTGCAAAGGTCTTTTCCTAGGGCCTTGCGTTCCATCTACGTAGGCATATATGTTTCACAAGTACTGGACTAAAAGTCACTATTTAGCAGGAGCATGATTGTATCACTATTGGGAGGAAGGCCTATCCTATGAGGAATTATACATGAAGAATAAATTGGCGGTCTTCTTTCAGGAACTTGGTTACGTTTGATGAGTTGTTCCACCAGACTAGGAATCCCCAAATCTGTTTAAAAGGTGCATACATACCCGTCATCTGGTTGACGCTAAATCCTATGAGGAAAGGAAAAAAAAAACTTTGGTATGTGGCTTTGGAATTTTGTCTCCCTAACTCCTTTTTCTTGAAATTTTTCTAATTTCTTTCTATGTTTGTGCAACTACAATAAAGAGTGAAAACATCATGCAACGATTAAGGAAGATTCGGATTGCTGACACTTTAGTCGAAATTTCAAATATGCCTTATGCTAAGGGAGTTATACCTCATACAACCTGTCGAGACCCCCTTTGTCTAGGTTATAGGACAAAATATGTAGACTACTCCTTCTCACACTCAAGAAGAGATCAGGATTTCATTGATTATGTTGTGGTAGATGAAACTTTGACGTCTCCTTGTCAAGGAAGGGAAGAAAGATTGTTATTCATTCTTGAGTTAAAAGAGGCATGGGTTAAGAGTCCTCTTCTAACCATATTCGGCCTAGGTTAACGGGTGGATAAGCCTTTGTGTAGGTGGAGTCAAACCTTGTGATGTTGGTACGTCCAGGTTTGTGTACAAATAGGTTATTTCACTCCTCAATTTTTATGAAGATTATGCTTACTTCATGGGCGTCTCGAAGAAGTTCATCAAAGGGAATTGGTCGAACTGACCTATCATGCTTATCGGGAATTAACTCTTTGGCCTTCAATGTGAATGGTAATGGAAAGGTTTTCTTATCTAGTTGTATTTGTAACACCCTTCTAAACCCCCGCGGAAATTAATAATTAAATCAGAGTAACATGCAAACAAGGGTGCCACAATTAAAATAAATGAATTATCATCCTGTCAGTGTCATGCATTCACTAAGGAACATTTCATTATAACTCATAATTCATAATATATCATGTTGACACATCGGAATAACATCATATAATTACATCATATCATCGATGTATTAAATCCTCAAATAAATTAAACAAAAATAGAGTATCATCATAAACTCAAAACACCGTTCCCCCAGTGTTACATCTATCAGAGCATGGCCCGACGCTAACTAACACATTGACTCATGAGCTAATCCTCACCAAGTCGAAGCCACTATCCTCAACCTGAAAAATATAGTGTAAGGGTGAGTCTCATTCGCAATTAACAAATATTATTGCATTATAAATAACAACACATTAGTAGTTATATTATTCACCCAATCCATCTATATTCAGATAATCCATCATCACACAAAACACACAACACCAATCATAACAATGAAGTACATTCAATCATGTTATCAAATTCATGCATATGAATGCAACTGACTCTATGCATGTGGTACCAAACATCATCAATGGGAATAACCCACCGACCGATCTATCATCATCCAGATACGGCCCTACCAGCACAAATTCCACACAATGGGAATTCTGCCCCTCACCGAATCCTCTCATCATCTAGGATTCAGCCCTCATCAATGTTTATGAATGCATGCAAACATATATATAACATACTTTCATCATCACCATTCTATGAGTAGCATCATCTATACTCATCATCATCATCATCATTATTAAGTATGTTTATATGTATCAGCATCATTCATCACAAATCAATCACCATCACCAATCATTACAGAACATACATGTATTACACTAATCATCATCATCAAAAGTAAGAATATACATGTATTCACATCTTCTAAAACAAGTCAATCAATATTGTACAATTCTAAACAATCATCACATAGTCATGTTTTCAAACACATCTTATATTGTCACATTCCATCATATATGTCAACAATATATCATCCAGCAAATGAACAAGGTATTCACATCATACTCATATCATCACATGAAATATCTCACGAGCTCTGTTACACAATCAAACAATCATCATACGAATCATGTTTAAAACATAGCATGTATTGTCATATCTCATCATATATATGTACAATTCATCACTCATCAAGAAATAAATTCATAATTCAAAATTAATTGAAATATAAACCTAATTTTATCATTTAAACTCATAGGTTATCTCATAAGGTTCATCATACTCGAAACGGTACTAAAAACGGAGTTACGGATCAAAAGTTACGCATCATTGAACTTTCGAAGAAAATCACAAAACAGAATTTTTACACACAGAAGCCATACGAGTATGGCAATTCCCATACGCGTATCACCCAAACCCATACGCGTATCAGTCATCCCATACGCGAATCAACAGAACTAATTTTACACTGAAATTTCCCATACGAGTATCAACACACCCATACGCGTATGGCCTCATCCCATACGCGTATCACCAATTCTCATACGCATTTCACCAGTTTTTCTCCAAAAATATGCAATTTCGCACCAGTACGTTTTCCACTCGTTTTCACTCATAACAGGCTACAATTTTAAGTCTAAAACACCATCTTTTTACACATTAACATATGGTATTCATCCAATTTCATCAATCTATTATCTTATGTCAGTTTTACACATTAAAACCTAACTTTCTATACAATTATTGGAAACCCATAACTTAGATTCAGTGTTCATGGAAGAACGCAACAACACAACAATTGATACAATACCCACAACACAAACATCAATTAACATACAATTCTATATAAAATTCATAGAGGTATTCATCAATTATTCAACTTCTATTAAAATCATTCCAAAACCTAACTCTGACATATGATCAAATTGACCCAAAAAATATCCCTAATCATGCCCTATCATTCATAACACGATAGAGATGGTAATTGGAAGAGTCCCCCCTTACCTTAGCCAAAGATTCTTGATTGGTCTTCTTCCTCTTTGTTCCTCTTCATGTATCAGCTTTCCAATCTCTCATCTCCCTGCTCTGCTTTTCACGTTCCTTTTTCCTTTCTCCCAATTCCTTATTATTTTATAAAATAACCTTTAATTAGAATAGGGCCTTTACTAATATAACACCCTCTCATTTATAAACATCACACATGGCCCAGCATCATAAACCATTCTTTTCCAATTAAATTCCACAAACCACCAATAATTCTAATTATTAATTAAATTTCCAATTAAATTAGAATTTAAAATATACGGGTGTTACGGTATTCATCAAGAGAGAGAGGCTCAAAGAATGGGTCGATGACCTTAGATTTGAGCGTAATTAGTATATAGAAGATGTCCAGGGTGTCTCAACTTCGTTTATGGCTATGGAGGCAGATTTAGAATCTTTTGAGTATCCTAGTCCTTTGGTGGGAAATGTGAAGAAACTTTCCCAAGAAGCGGCCGAGAGGAACAAAGCTTTAAAAGAAGCGAATCAGTCATTGGCTCTTGTTCGCAAAAATACAGAAGAGTTGGAGAAGTCTTTAAAAGATTCTTAGGAGAATCAAAAGAAGGATTAGAACACCCTTCATAAGAAGGATGGAAATATGTATGATAGTCTACTTACGTAGAAGACATAATTAAATAAAATATAAATAATACATGAATTGGTAAAACCCAGTCCAGTGCAACGTCACCTACGTCTGGGGGACTTCCAACCCAAGAATGGAAATCCACTCTCAATAGTAAAATTACAAAGAGTCTTAGATGAACAAACCTTGTTCAATGCCCATCTTCCTTATACTACCCGTAAAATTCTATTCAGGAATCTCTATAGAACGGCTTCACTCCCAATAGTCAGAAAGACAACTAGGCTTACTCTGAACTCTCCAGTTCAACATCACTTTCTTAATACTACATGTGAGTATTCTTCCAGTCCCCCCTAAATAAGAGACCCCCCCTCACTTTCACTCAAACACTATCCATGTGTTTGGAAAATTACAATATGATTGAGATACTCAACTATATATCCACAAAAGTATATTTTTCTCAAAGACAGGACTCAACTAAAACTCTCTTACAGAGTAGATTTTTCTATAATGTTCTTAATCTACACAAAGGAGATTAACTATATATATATATATATATATATATATATATATATATATATATATATATATATATATATATATATATATATATATATATATATATATATATATATATATATATATATGAGAATGCCTTTTTTATATGAGAATGTGAGAATGAATCTGAACCATTGAATTTTAAAATAAATGGTGGAGATTATGTGTGAATATTTTTCTCTCTCTCCTCCATTATTAAAATAAATGATGTAGGAGATAAAAAAAATATTCAAACATAATCTCCACCATTTATTTTAAAATCCAATGGTTCAGATTCATTCTTATATATATATATATATATATATATATATATATATATATATATATATATATATATATATATATATATATATATATCCATAAAAGTCCTGATCCAAAAGCCCATAAAGATTTAAGTCATGAATTTGGTTGGACTTCTAAAATGAACATGAGATCAATCACCTTAAATATATATGACTCTTTTGATTATTATTTTTGTATTTGATTCGGATCATATCCTCAAAAAACACATATGACCAATCAAATCTTTGGTAGGAAGATTGAGATCCTTGATTGATATAAATCTTGAACAATTAGGCATTCCACGTGCAATCTTGCTAAAATACGATTTTGTTTTCAAATTTAAACTCAAGCTAGCACAATATAACAGAAAAGGAAACAAATCTTAAAAGGACAAGATATACTTCAATTTATCTTGCTCATCAAGTAACAGTATAAGACAGGTGTCTCACAGATCGTAGAAAATTTGGCTAGATATCTGTCCACGAAAAATAATTCTAAATCTTTGAACAAATAAAATAAAATCTATATTTGATATAAATCAGAATTTTAATCTCTTCAAGTAAAGAATTCAAAATGCAAACTCTTTCAAAAACTAAACCACACTTTAAATCTTCTTTACTAAAGATTATAGATTTTTTCATTATGTGCAAATTTAAATCTTGTAATTAAAACAAATCCAATAAGATCTTTTTATTGAATAATTGTGTAATTAAATCTCCATTCAATATCTTTACATATAATTTCAAAACAATATTGGATATGATAAATTTGAACCAAATCTTCCTTAAGCATATTCAAACAAATTCTTCAATACGAATCCAATCAAATAAAATATTCTTTTTTAAACCAAATTCAATTTTTTTAATTAAACATATCCAGTTAAATCTTCTTCAACTTTAATGGATTATGATTTTAAATCTTCTTCAACTTTAATTGGATAAACAATTTTTTTGAAATAAAACAAAATCACGCTCATATATACTCACGAAATCTGGCTTATAGACTGAGGTCAGATGTTGTAGACATGTTGTAACTTCTTGTCCCACATGGTGTCTCTTCAAAATTAAAATTTTGTATTGTCCATGTTGTTTTACCTAAAGCGGAAATCATAGTAACAACAATTTCCAAAAAGGCCCGGGATTTGGCTGGTAAAATATTTGATACATGTTGTTAAACAATTAATTGGCTCCTTGAAGATCAAGATTAGACTGCATGAGTTAAAATATGGGGAGTTTTTCTCATTCGGACACTGCAGGCAGTAACATAGGTATGAAGGAAGGTTTGCCTTGGTGGAATTTTTTAGTAGATCCAAGAAATGGAGGAAGTTAAGAAGTTACTTGATCTGCCTTAGGTTGGACAGAGTTCAACGGTGGAGGAACAAAAAAATGTAATTGTCAAGACTTGATCGTTTGACCCTTAAGTAGGAGGAGGAGGGCTCATAGCCGCTTCAGCGACCGCAATAGGTTTCCATTGAACGGAGGAGCGAGTAACTTTGGAAGTTGCGATCGTTTGATGGAAAATAGTTTAACTCCAAATTTGAAGAAACTAGTCTAGAGATGGAGATATGCGCTTCAATCGAAGGAGATCTAGATTTCAATCAGAAGCAATTTGGTTGAATTAAGAAATGTTTGATTGTGGAGATCGCATGAATCAGAAATTGATTTCAACAAATGACGCCAATGTTTTTCTACGGAATAAGATGGTGATCGGAGAGGTTGAATTCATAGTGTGTTATTGTGGTCCAACGCTTCTGATGTGGTGGAGAGGGGGATGACCTGCAATGTTAGCACTCTAACACTCAAGTTAGTTGGATGATGAGAAATAAAGTTTGAATGGAAAAGGATTTGAATACCTGAGAATTAGAGCGATCTCTTCTTTAAATAGGAGAATTAGTTAGCAATCAAACACACATAAGGGACCGTTAGATGTGGTCAGTCTTTGGATCGTCTGGACAACTAAGATGAAATTCGTTGAAGATTATACTTTCTTGGTGAAAAAATGAGCCCACTCGTCTTATGTTGAACATCTGTCATTCACCACTATTTGGGCGTCCATACTTCTGGGCCTTGTGGACGGCCCAAAACAAGCTACAAACATGAAACACGTTATAGTATTGAATTGTCAAATTCAATGTTCGAGTGATTTTGACTCTGCAAGAACATTCATGAACCTTAATGAACTTGAAAAAGAGAGACATGTATAACTCACTTATCTTCTTTGAGATCTGCTAAACCTATTTCAACTCTTTATTGAGCGGGGATGAATAACTTGACTGATAAGTGCTAGTTGAGCTAAGGAGTCCAACATTTAATCTCAAGCAACATCATTAATTTATATTTATGATTTAATATAAATAAACTGTTAATATTTATAAATTAGTAATTTTAAAAAATTTCTCTTGAAAGAAACTAACAACTTATAATATTTTTATGTGTAAATAAATATTTGAGTTAATAAATATTTTGTCCCGTCATATGAGAAAATTTTTAAAAAAGCCGTGTAGAAAAAGTTTAAATTTTTTTCTGAACATATTAAAATTCTTTATTTTGATCTCTCACAAGATCTAGTCATCAAGAGAGACACCCCTCCAGGCGCCATCCAACTTGGCTAGACTTTATGTTTTGATTACATTCCTCATTTAACTGTATATATTACACATAGTCTTTATAATTATATAAATAAGTACTATTTTGAAATAAATTATATAAAATTGAATATTATTAAAAAGAATAAAAATAGTTTATTTTGAAAAAAAAAGATTTGTTAAATTTTGTTTTAACAAGATTTTTTTTTAAATATTCAAATATATTTTTAAAATATGATTGAATATTTTAAAATATATTTAATCATATTTAAATATGTTTTAAAATATTCAAACATTTTTTTTATCTATTTTCCATTTTAGATGTATTTGAATATTTAAAAAATCTCAAAGGTATAATATCTCTTGAACTGAACCTTAGAACACATTTTTCTATTTTTGTAAGTTTAAAAATTTCAAAGTTTGATATATTTTACTATTATTTTTACTAATATATTTCAAAGTTTTTACTAAAATTATATTATATGTTATATAAAGTATTAATCAAAAGTTGAAATATTTAATAAACATTTTAATTTATTTAGTATTAACTATTTAATAATAAATTTTAATAATTTTTATAAAATTATTAAACTATTGATACGATTATATAATAAAATTATTAAAATATTTATTAATGATTTAAAATTAAAATATATTTATATTAATATTAATATTAAATAATAAAATATATATTAATTAATAGTTGAAAAATTAGGTGAAATATTTAATAAACTATAACAAGTTAATATTGTTAAGCCTATTGGATAAGTGTTGTATGAAGAATGTGAATGTGCTGTGTCAAACCCTATTGGAACCAAATTTTTCATCTTAATATTCAAAGCAAAAAATAATAAAGGTTTAAAAGTCACCATGGAAAAATGATAAAATAGGCTTAATTAGTTCTCAAGTCCTTTAACTTAATTTTAGGTTTCACTTTAGTCCCTTATTTAATAAATGTTACATATTAGTCTTTAAAAATCGGTTCTGTTAGTCAAATTAAACCTTACCGTTAAATTTTCTAAAAAAACATTAACTTTGCTTATGTGGCATGACAGCAAGGCATTTGTTAATAAGCTGACTTAGCATATGTATTAAAAAATTATTATTTTATTTAAACTTGAGAGATTTTATTTTCGAAGGTTAAAAACCCCCGCAAAATCGTTAATAATGTGAAAAAAATATAAAACTGCATTGCTATCACAATAATCAACAAAGACTCTCAAAACAGAGTAATCAAGCTGGTTACTATACAAAAAAAAAGTTTAAGCCTCTCAACAATAAGATTGGCATGTTCTTCCTCATTGAATGTATAATGAACAACAATGACCCAATTCTTAGAAAAGTGTTAACCGAATAAATCATCCACTGCACCAACTTCTTTACTTTTATCAAGTGCTTCAGGGGTCATCATGTAAAGAAGACAATGTCTTAAAACCCATTCTGATACCTACAAAGATCAATTCACACTTAATGTTAAAACAAAGACAATTTTACATAACAAATATAAAAATTTATAGCAGGAAAAAGATATTGGTTGAAATATTTTGATGTGTTAAAATTATACTGTATAATTAACCAAACTTCAAACCAATCTATAAAAAAATAGGAAACAATCACAATCAAATAATAGAAACCACTCAAACAAGACTGTTTGAGAAAATGAAAATGAAGAAACTAACTAGTAAGAATTACTACCAGGAAGCTGAAACCAGTGGCACCGGCAAACGAGATGGAGATGGTGGCGCTAGAGAGTTCGAGCTCCCCCAAATGACCAACTAATAACTTGCTTCAATTCTTGATGAGTTAAGAGTCAAAATCAATCCCCCAAACAAGTCTTTAATTGCTGCTTAATATCAAGTAGATTACACCAAACATTATCACTTATAAACTCCAAACAAAGAAATATAACACCAAAATCCAAACAAAGAAAAAACCAAAAATGTTTTTTTTCTCAGATTCAGAAAGTACCATTCAAGATCTATAACACCAATTACATTTTAATCAATAAATGTAAACAAAAAAATGTTGGATCTGAGATTCAGAAAGTACCATTCAAAAAAATGTTGTTGATTATGTAAATATGGAGTTGAGATTTGAGATATAGCAGTTGCAAAAGAACAGAAAGCTTCACAGCGGTTTCCGATTCAATTGATGCAAGACGGAATCCAATTCTCCATCGATGATTCTTCCGTCATTACATATAAATGCAACAATGGAGGTGTGAGGCAACAATTAATTAAAATTTGAAAGAAAATGTATATACTTAGAGTTGTTTGAAGGTATGGGCAGCAATGGAAAAGAAAATGAAGGAAGTTTTTGGAATGTAAACGAATGTGAGATTGAGGAGAAGAGAAAAGAAGTTGGCGGCTAGGGTTTTGGGATGGAAGAAGAGAGATTATGTTATATTCACGCGGAAAAAGTACCCATGATATAATAATAAAGCCAGATAATGAAATAAATCCAACTAGATTGCCACCTAAGGAGAAGTTAACGTTTTTTTTTACCAAATTTAACGGAAAAGATCAAATATACTAACAAAATCATTTTTACGGGACTAACATATAACGTTTATTAAATAAGGGACTAAAGTGAAACCTGAAATCATTTCAAGTTAAAGGACCAAAAGATGTATTAAGCCAATAAAATATTAAACTAAATATTAACTCCTGGATATTTTCGTAAATTGCATTGTAGTTAAAATTGAAATACCAAAAGTCGAGGTGAGACTAGGAGACCAACTAAAAAAAGATTTACCATCTAGTGTATAGAGATTCAAAATTCAGATTATGATAGACTTTTTTTAAAAAAAATAGGAATGAACTAGAGTTTTTTATAAACATATTTACTTAAAAAAATAGGTCACATGGCATAAAATAGTCTTGTAAACCTATTAGAATGAATTATATATATATTGAAGGATAGAAAAACACTTAGAAAGGGGGGGTTTGAATAAGTGTAGTTTCAAAACTTGTAAGATAAAAACAACTTGCACAATTATTTTTATCCTGGTTCGTTGTTAACTAAACTACTACAGTCCACCCTTGACAAGGTGATTTACCTCAACTGAGGATTTAATCCACTAATCACACGAGATTACAATGGTTTTCCACTTAGACAACTTCTAAGTCTTCTAGAGTATCCTGATCACAATCTGATCACTCTAGGAACAATCTGCTTAGATACCCTCTAAGACTTCTCTAGAGTATTCTGATCAACCTGATCACTCTAGTCCTTTACAAATTAATGTAAACAAATTCTAAGAGTATTACAATGCTTCTTAAAAGCTATAATCACAACTGTGATATTTCTCTTAAAGTTTAAGCTTAATCTCACTAAGATATTACAACAGCAATAAGTGAGGTTGAAGATGAAGTTACGAGAGCTTTTGAATTTGACAGCGTTTCTGTAAGTTTGCGCAAGAGTTGTTCTTCAGCTTCTCATCAGAACTTCTATTTATAGGCGTTTGAGAAGATGACCGTTGGGAGCATTTAATGCTTTGCGTATTCCGTACAGCATTGCATTTAATGTTTCACTCTTTTGTCAACTACCTCGAGCCTTGCTTTCGCTGTGTCTACTGACGTTGCCTTTAATAGCTTCTAACGTTCCTTTTGTCAGTCAGCGTAGCCCGCCATGAACCTTCTGAGTCAGTGCTTCTTGCGCTGGTTTTGTGCATACTCTTTATATAATTCCTGAAATGGAAATTGCATAGTATTAGAGTACCACATTATCTCATACAAAATTCATATACATTGTTATCATCAAAACTAAGAATATTGATCAGAACAAATCTTGTTCTAACAATCTCCCCCTTTTTGATGATGACAAAAACATATATAAATGATATGAATTTGCAATCAGAATATCAGACGGCTAAAGACAATTACACAGTTATAGCATAAGCATATAAATATAATGTGTGAATATGTCTCCCCCTGAGATTAACAATCTCCCCCTGAGATAAATAATCTCCCCCTGAAATAAATACTGGAAGAAATTTATAATAAAGGACTTCCCTGAGTATTTTCCATTTCAGTTGAGACGATCACATATGCTTAGATTTTCAGAACATTCATAGCTTCTGCTTCTTGCTTCCATAGGAAAGCTTCAGAGCTTGAATTTCTTCTTGGATCATTTCATGCTAGATTGTATCAGAACATTGTTGAATGTACCAGAGCATCACCTGAGCATCTCTACATTCTTAAATGTTACAGAACAAACTACACGACAAAAGTCAGAGCATGAATGAATCAAAACATAAAATATGTATCAGAGCATATAACATGTATCAGAGCATAATTACTAATGTTTCAGAGCATATTTAGAACAAAAACATGCATCATAACATTTAAGAAATAAGAAGGAGTTAGAGCATATTCTATCATCAGAATATCATAACATTCTTCCTTCTTGCTTCTGATCTTGAAGCTTCATAGCACTCAGCTTGCTTCAGATCCCATGAGCATGTTCTTTACAGAATTGCTTTTCCCCATGGTTTTGCTTCTTATGTTGAGCTTTTAAGATTTTCTTCAATCCTGCAAATCACTTAAAAAACATAGAACTTGAAAGTTCTTGTTAGAAATGTGGAGACTTTCTCCCAGCAACTGATAATATTAATCAGATCATTTATCACATTTTCTCCCCCTTTTTGTCATAACATCAAAAAACACAAAAGATTCAGATGAAAAACAACATAAAATGAGAGAAGAGAAGGATAATTTCCATTGATCAAAAAATATCAGAAAGTACAAGGCAGATGCATAGAAAACAGATGCAGGAAACAAAGAAACAACTAAGACACAATGGACTAAGACGACCCTAGCTTGGGCATAATCTTGGCCAGCATGTCTTGAAACCCAGCATTGCTCTCAGACTGCCTCTCCATGAAAGAGCGAAACTCAGCATTGGTGTCCTCTTGCCTGTTCATGCGAGAAGCTAGCTCAGCCTGGTTCTTCTGAATAACCTCTAGAGTCTTCACCAGAAGAGAGGGTTCACCAGAAGATGCTTCGGTACTTCTGTTCATAGGGACAATATTCACCATAACATTCACAGTGAGATCATCAGAATGATTTTCCTCAGTAGGAATATCTTCAGCAGGATGAATCACAGTTTCTGCATCCTCCATTACAACATCTGAGTCAGACTCAGAACTAGCTTCAGCATATACTGGAATAGGAATCTCGGAATCTCCATTTTCCAGTGCTTGAAGAATAGCAGCCAGATTGGTTGGAGGAGTTGGACCAGCAACTTCTTCAGGATAGACAACTTCTGGAATAGCAACCTCAGAAGGAGTCATTCTCAGCCAGTTGAATAACCACTGAAAGTCTCCAGTCAGAACTGAATACTAAGGCTTCCACACAACAATGTCTCTGCAGAGAGTCTCATACATTAAAAATCCACGAGGACGTGGAGCAAGTTCTTCACAGATCTCCTGAAGTTCCTTAAAGTCAGCATCAGATTTTCTTCTGAAAATCCTCCACAGTTTACGCATGGCTACATCATCTATACCACCAAAGTGAGCTGCTCTCAAAGCCTCAAAACCTCTTCTGACATTAAGTTTAACAATTTCAAAAACTACACCAATAGTGCGAGGTTTGCGAGATTTGATTTTGGTTATGGCAGAATCTGGGTTTAAAACAAAGTAGGGTAGAGGTTCTCTATCCAGACACAAGTATGATTCTGCCTCATCATCAGCATCTAACACTACTAGCTCAGGCTCAGGACGAGGCCTGGGTGTGTAGTTGCAGTCAGGAAGCAATTGCTCATGTGATGCAGAGTCTGGAAGGTCAGATGAGGAAGGATTGTTTTGTGGTGGAGAAGAGATGGGTTCAAAGTTAGCATGAGGAGGAGGTTGAGAGATAGAGATGTTTGTTTGTGGCGGAAAGAGAGTTTGAATCAGTGTAATATCAAGGATAGGGTTTTCAAGGGCCTGGTCAGAAACAATGTTAGTTTTGGATGGAGAGGGAGGAATGGGAACATTTGTGACGGGTGAATGAGAAGGAGTAAGAGTATTGGTTACAGGGGAAGAAGGAGGTGTGAGAACATGGACATTTATGGGTGATTCTGATGGGGCTTTTTCTGGTTGGTTTTCTTGTGTAGGTGTTGAGACAACAGCTATTGGTGTAACTTCTGAATGTGAAACAGGTACAGAAGCAGGTTCAGAAAGAGATATACCTTTTGACAAGTTCTGAATAGCAGCAAATTCAGCTTCAAGGCGTTTCTGCTTCTTGGTCTTCGTCTCTTCCACAACCTTTGCTTTTTCAGCCGCAATCTCTTTCCTTCTTGCACTTGCATAGCCTTCTTCGTCTTTATTTACAGCTTCTGCTTGAGATGCTGCTTCTTGAATTCGTTCAACTTGCTGATTCATAGCTTCTTGGTTTGTAACAACTTCTTCTTCATCATCTTCTAAAATCAGTTTTCTTCTCTTCTTGATTGTCTTCTTCTCAACAACAACATTCTTAGACTTCTTTTTCTTCTTCTTCTTTAACACCACTTCTTCTTCTGTTGCTT
Organism: Vicia villosa; assembly: GCF_029867415.1. Taxonomy (NCBI): domain Eukaryota; kingdom Viridiplantae; phylum Streptophyta; class Magnoliopsida; order Fabales; family Fabaceae; genus Vicia; species Vicia villosa. The sequence continues at coordinate 154,889,622 of NC_081180.1, forward strand.
GCTCAGGAACAACATTTGCTTCAATAGCAGCTTCTTGCACAGTAGCATTATTAACAGCTTCTTGCTCAGTATCATTATCAACAGCTACTGTAGCAGCTTCTTCTTGAACCTCCTTTTCCTGATTATTAGAAGAACGATCAAGTTTTCTTTTTGTTCTTCTTTCTTTGTTGACAGTAGCTGCTTGAGCACGTTCTGAAGCTTCTTCTGACACAGTAGTGCTAGAAGTGGGAGCTCTTTTTCTTTTGACTTTCTCAGGAGCTGCTTTGGATTCATCATCATTGAGAGAGTTAAGATATTTAGTCCTAACTTCTGGAATCTCGCTTCTGAAGAATGATTCAAACTCAGCAAGAACATGATCTCTTCTGTCTGTAGCACCGGGAAGAGGTTGAGGGATATGACTGATAGCTTTAATAACATTCATCTTTCTCAAGGTGAAAGCATTCAAACAGCTTCCTGTATCAACAGCAAGATCTTTGATGGTTCCTTGAGCTTCCAATTCCTCAACAATCTTGGAGTGAACCAGAAGATTTGAGAAAATTCTTCCAAAAGGAATAACGTTACCCTTCTTCGTTCTGAAGGCATTCCTGGATTCCTTCATAGCTTTGCACATATGTTTGAAGATGATGTGGATGATATCAATCTTTTTCTTAGTGGCAATACAATACAGAATGTATTGCTGTTCTCTGTTGATAAAGTCAGCAGAATGGGTTGATTTCCTGTGGCAGAAACACCCTAGAAGAATTTTTGTCCAGATTTGAAAAAGATCCTTCAAATCTTTGACAGGCTTGTTATATTTCCCATTTGTATAAAGAATAGACAGAACGTCATTCCAGTTTTCTCTTTTATCAAGTTCATATACTCCTTCAGCAGTTCTTAGATCAAACATCATTCTGAGGATCCCTTTAGTAACAACAACGAATTTTCCATGAACGAAGGACATAATAGATGTAGGGGTAACCACAGCATGTACCCAGAATTCCTTTACTAGTTCTGGATAAACAGGTCCACAGAACTCAGCGAATAAAGATGTCCATCCTTGAAAGATCATATCATCTTTAAGATGAAACTCATGTTCTTCAATATTGTCAAAATCGACCATGAGTTCACATATAACTTCCAACTCATATTTGGGTATAGAACATGTGATAACTGGAACGATTTGTTGTTCTACTTCTGGATGACGTAAAGCAACCAAGGAACCCACATTCTAGGGCGGCGTCCCATCAGATTCACTCACGCTTTTACCAGTCGTGAAAACACGTGTTCGCCATCAGAAAACACTTGATGACAGCTGGGTTGCATTGAGTTTGCTTCTGATGATGAATAGAGCTTGTTCATCTTCTGATGCTAGTCACTGATTCTGACTACCATTCTTTAGAAACGATCTGGTTCTGATAGGATCATCTTTCTTTCCAAGAATCACATCTTCTGAGTGAGCAGAAGTGAGTCTGGAAGATCTTCTGACTGTTGGTTCTTCAGAAATGCTTAGATTCTCTAAAGAAGCTGCAACTTGATCTTCTAATTCTTTACTTCTGAGATGCTTAGCTTCTGATGCTTTGCTTCTTGGTTCTACTGCTTCTGATATATCAATATCAAAATCTGCAAAATTCTCTAACTGCTTTGGCTTTTCAAGACCAAGCTTATCATCAAACCTGATATTGATTGATTCTTCTACAACCAATGTTTCAGTATTGTATACCCTGTAGCCTTTTAAGCGTTCAGAATATCCAAGAAGGAAACACTTTTGTGCCTTAGAATCAAACTTACCAAGATGATCTTTAGTGTTCAGAATAAAACAGACACATCCAAAAGGATGGAAATGTGAAATGTTGGGTTTTCTGTTCTTCCACAATTCATAAGGAGTCTTATTTATAATAGGTCTTATAGAGATTATATTCTGAATATAACATGCAGTGTTTATTGCTTCTGCCCAGAAATGCTTAGCCATATTGGTTTCATTGATCATGGTTCTGGCCATTTCTTGTAGAGTCCTATTCTTCCGCTCTACAACTCCATTTTGCTGTGGAGTTCTAGGGCAAGAGAAATCATGGGCAATACCATTTTCTTTGAAGAACTCATCAAAGAATCTGTTCTCAAATTTGCCACCATGATCACTTCTGACCTTTATGATTTTGCACTCCTTCTCAGATTGAATCTGAGTGCAGAATTCAAAGAACACTGAATGAGACTCATCCTTGTGTTTTAAGAACTTTACCCATGTCCAGCGGCTATAATCATCTACGATGACTAATCCATATTTCTTCCCTCTGACTGATGCTGTTTTGACTGGGCCAAACAGATCAATGTGCAGAAGTTCTAACGGCCTTGAGGTAGAAATAACATTCTTAGACTTGAATGCAGGTTTGGAGAACTTGCCCTTCTGACATGCTTCACAAAGAGCATCTGATTGGTATTTCAGATTAGGGAGTCCTCTGACAAGATTTAGTTTTTTAATCTGAGAAATCTTTCTCAAACTAGCATGTCGTAATCTTCTGTGCCAGACCCATTGCTCTTCAGAAACAGACATATGATAGGTTACCTTCTGATTCTTAAGATCTTGAAAATCCGTCTTATAAATGTTATTCTTCCTCTTGCCTGTAAATAGGATTGAGCCATCCTTTTGAGTTACAGCCTTGCAAGACTTTTGATTAAAGATTATGTCATAACCATTGTCACTTAATTGACTTATGGACAATAAGTTATGCGCTAATCCTTCTACAAGAAGTACATTAGTTATGGAAGGAGAGTTACCAGACTTTATGGTTCCAGAGCCAATTATCTTACCCTTCTGATCTCCTCCGAACTTGACTTCTCCACCAGATTTAAGCACCAGGTCTTGGAACATAGACCTTCTTCCTGTCATGTGTCGCGAGCACCCAGAGACCAGGTACCATGACATGTTGTGCTTTGTCTTCTTTGCAGCCAAGGATATCTGCAATAGGAATAATCTTTTCCTTAGGTACCCACATTTTCTTGGGTCCTTTCTTGTTAGTTTTCCTCAAGTTCTGATTGAACTTGGGTTTAGCATTATAAGAAATAGGAGGAACAACATGATAATCTTTATCCTGAGTTACATGATATTTCTTAGGTTGTGTCACATGCTTTTTAGTGTGTGTTATGTGAAAGCTTTTGGAATGTGATGTATGCCTAATATCATGGGAGTGGCCATATTTGAACTGATCATACAATGGCTTGTATGTGATTTTCAAATCATCAGCAGGTTCAAATTTGTGTGGGGTATCACCCTCATAGCCAACGCCAATCCTTTTGTTTCCAGAAACACCATATATCATAGAAGCAAGATGACTTCTGCCAATACTTCTAGATAGAAATTTTCTGAAACTCTAGTCATATTCTTTCAAAATATGGTTCAGACTTGGAATGGACTTTTCTGAATCAGAAGAAGATCCAACATTATTGGATAAATTTAAAACTTTTTCTTTTAATTCAGAATTTTCCAATTCCAGCTTCTTAGTTTCAAATTCAAATTGCTTTTTCAGCTTTTTGTATTTGATACTAAGATGAGCCTTGAGTTCCAGAAGTTCAGTTAAACTGGAAACTAACTCTTCTCTGGATAGTTCAGAAAATACCTCTTCAAAATCTGATTCTGATGCAGATTCTGATCCATCATCCACTGTGGCCATTAATGCAAGGTTTGCCTGCTCGCCTTCAGAGTCTGATTCTGATTCTGAATCATCCCATGTTGCCATAAGACCTTTCTTCTTATGAAACTTCTTCTTGGGGTTCTCCTTCTGAAGTTTTGGACATTCATTCTTGAAGTGTCCAGGCTCATTGCATTCGTAACAGATGACCTTGTTCTTGTCAGATCTTCTGCCTCCAGAAGATTCTCCTCTTTCAGGCTTCTTTGAGCTTCTGAAGCTCTTGAACTTCCTTTGCTTGCTTTTCCAGAGTTGGTTTACCCGTCTGGAGATCATGGACAGTTCATCTTCTTCTTCTGATTCCGATTCTTCAGAATCTTCTTCAGCCTGAAAAGCGTTAGTGCATTTTTTATAATTAGATTTTAATGCAATAGACTTACCTTTCTTCTGAGGTTCATTTGCGTCAAGCTCAATTTCATGACTCCTCAGAGCGCTGATCAGCTCTTCCAAAGAGACTTCATTCAGATTCTTTGCTATCTTGAATGCAGTCACCATTGGGCCCCATCTTCTGGGCAAGCTTCTGATAATCTTCTTTACGTGATCAGCCTTGGTGTAGCCTTTGTCCAGAACTCTTAATCCAGCAGTTAGCGTTTGAAATCTTGAGAACATCTTCTCAATGTTTTCATCATCCTCCATCTTGAAAGCTTCATATTTCTGGATTAGTGCAAGAGCTTTGGTCTCCTTGACTTGAGCATTTCCTTCATGGGTCATTTTCAATGACTCATATATATCATAGGCAGTTTCCCTGTTAGATATCTTCTCATACTCAGCATGAGAGATAACATTCAGCAAAACAGTCCTACACTTGTGATGATCTTTGAATTGCTTCTTTTGCTCATCAGTCATTTCTTGTCTTGTGAGCTTTACACCACTGGCTTTAACTGGATGTTTGTAACCATCCATCAGAATATCCCATAAATCAGCATCTAGACCAAGGAAGTAACTTTCAAGTTTATCTTTCCAGTATTCAAAATTTTCACCATCAAATACTGGTGGTCTAGTATAACCATTGTTACCGTTTCCATTGTATTTCTTAGCAGAGCCAGATGTAGATGGAATTGTTGGATTTTCAGCAGCCATGTTGACTTAAGTGTTTTTCTCTTCCTGAATCTTTTCTAAACACGGTTAAGTGCTTGCACCTTAGAACCGGCGCTCTGATACCAATTGAAGGATAGAAAAACACTTAGAAAGGGGGGGTTTGAATAAGTGTAGTTTCAAAACTTGTAAGATAAAAACAACTTGCACAATTATTTTTATCCTGGTTCGTTGTTAACTAAACTACTACAGTCCACCCTTGACAAGGTGATTTACCTCAACTGAGGATTTAATCCACTAATCACACGAGATTACAATGGTTTTCCACTTAGACAACTTCTAAGTCTTCTAGAGTATCCTGATCACAATCTGATCACTCTAGGAACAATCTGCTTAGATACCCTCTAAGACTTCTCTAGAGTATTCTGATCAACCTGATCACTCTAGTCCTTTACAAATTAATGTAAACAAATTCTAAGAGTATTACAATGCTTCTTAAAAGCTATAATCACAACTGTGATATTTCTCTTAAAGTTTAAGCTTAATCTCACTAAGATATTACAACAGCAATAAGTGAGGTTGAAGATGAAGTTACGAGAGCTTTTGAATTTGACAGCGTTTCTGTAAGTTTGCGCAAGAGTTGTTCTTCAGCTTCTCATCAGAACTTCTATTTATAGGCGTTTGAGAAGATGACCGTTGGGATCATTTAATGCTTTGCGTATTCCGTACAGCATTGCATTTAATGTTTCACTCTTTTGTCAACTACCTCGAGCCTTGCTTTCGCTGTGTCTACTGACGTTGCCTTTAATAGCTTCTAACGTTTCTTTTGTCAGTCAGCGTAGCCTGCCATCTTGTACTTGATTCTGATTGATCTTTTGTAGATACAACGTTTGAATCTTCAGAGTCAATACAACTTGGTGCAGAGCATCTTCTTGTCTTCTGACCTTGAAGTGCTTCTGAGCGTGATACCATGAGAACTTCAGTGCTTCTGCTTCTGAACTCAAGTTCTTCTGGTGCTTCCATAGACCATGTTCTGCTTCTGCTTGACCATCTTCTGATGTCTTGCCAGACCATGTTCTGATGTTGGATGCTGAACCTTCTGAGTCAGTGCTTCTTGCGCTGATTTTGTGCATACTCTTTATATAATTCCTGAAATGGAAATTGCATAGTATTAGAGTACCACATTAACTCATACAAAATTCATATACATTGTTATCATCAAAACTAAGAATATTGATCAGAACAAATCTTGTTCTAACATATATATATATATATATATATATATATATATATATATATATGAATTTTATTATTATTTTATATTTTAAATTAGAATATATAAAAAATTAGTTATCTTAAATAATAATGAAAATAAGTTGGAAAAACCCTATGAACAATGTCATAAATTATTTTCATAAGTTTTTTTAAATAAATAGTATCACAAAATTTATGTTAACGTGTAAATTTGATTAAGTCAATGTAAATAAGTATTTAGTCGGATTTGAATCCTCTCCTTAATTTTTCTCTCATTCCCTCTCCATCCCCTCTATCTCTCTCTTAATCTTATTCTCACTCATCATTAAAAAACAAAATATAATCAAGAGAGAGAATGAAATTAAAAGAGATAGAAGGATGGAGAGGGAAGCAGAAAAAAATTAAGGAGATGATCCAAAGTGGTATTTAGTCAAATTATATTTTAATTTGTTAGTCTATTTAAATATTAGTTAAATTGTTTATTTATAAATATTCAAATAAAATAGACTTTTATATAGGCTAATAGGCCAAACAAACATTCGAAAATGTTAGACCGAAGCTTCAAAATGAACATGATAGGCTACATAACAAACTTGAGTTTTAAAATTTTTAGTTAACCGTTTCACAAAGTCTAACTCGGTCCAACCTATTCCCACCCGCTAGAGGAAATAGTTGTCGTAAAATCTTTCTCGAATGATGAAAGAGTGTTGTAATTACACACCAAATATATGGAAAGTTCTTAATCAATCTTGATGAACAAGATTCAATCACACCGATCAAATTTGCCTCTTGTTTTTCACTCTTTCCTCGAGTGAATCAACCAACTTTAATTGCAAGATGATTCTGCTGCACAAACAATAATGGAAGAAGAAAAAGAAAGATGAATTGGGGAGAAAAAGTATTAGGGTATCAGAAAAATAGAAGAAGAAGAAGAAGAAGAAAGAGAGTTTCTACAAAGTTTCTCTCTGTTCTTAAAGTGTGGTTTTTTTATTCTTTACAAATGCAAGTGAATCACTATTTCTTTACAACAATAGGATAACTCCCTATTTATAAATTTTGAGTTTACTTGCTCCCTAAACAAACAACAAAATACCTAATTTTGCTAAGACAAATAATATAATCCTAAGCCGAAATTTCTTTCGGAGTACACTACTTTGATGTTTAAGTGTTTTGACAGCAGCATACTTCAATACAATATAAATTACATTCTCAATAAAGAGAAGAAAAAACTCATTAAAACTTATCAAATCAAATATCTCAAAAGTGATAAATTAGAAATCAAATATCTTCAATAATTTACAAGTAATGGAAAAGGAGAAAAGTGATGATACGAAAACTCCATGACCTAAAAACACCAAACTAGTCAAATTTCACCAATGAGTTTAGGAAAGGCAATAACAAGAGCTTGAAGGCTTTGAGCATTTCAGGGAGTGACACTAAGTTTCTGAAGGTGAGCCAATCATCCTTTAGATGAACCATGCTGAGAGTAAGAAAGGATATGCTACTGATAGATACGGGTTGGGATTGGCTCGAATTCAGGGACATGTCGGTGAAAGCAACAGCCAACAGTCTTCATGATGACCTAGTCAAAAGACAAAACCGTGTATGCTACATGAAACAAAACAATATACATGTATATGTATGTTTACATATGTGTGTCAAAGAAAACTATTTTGAATTTATTTGTCCACTATTTTTAGTTAGCCTAATTAACACTTGTTGGACGGTGTTATATCCTTTTTGTACATTTTAAATTGTTGTGGGAATCCTTCCAGAGAAAATAGAAAATAATCATCAATGTTGGTGTAAAATAATTTTACACTTTTATTTAATAAATTTAATAAATATTTATATTTCGTTAAATAATATAAATATTTTTAAATTATAATGGTATGTTTTATGATCGGTTTGATAAGACATAATTTTGAGCTTATGTCTTATTTATAAGTTCATATGATAATTTAGACTTGTTTAATAACAATATTTTCATCACTATCTTATAACTTATTTTACTAGCTTATATCTTATTTTTCAGACACTATTTCAAATACCGTTTTAGCTTATAGCTTATAACTTATCATTTTTCCTTCCTTTTTTATCCTTATTATTTTAGCATAAACTCATTTTTATCATTTATAATTTATTTTAATTTTAAATTAAATAATTATGTATTAAATATCTTTTATATCATTTTATATTTATAAGTTATTTAAACCGTTAATTTTACCAAATACTTCAATTAACTTATCAGTTATCGGTCTCAACCATCAGCCATAAGTTATAAGCTATCATCAGCCATCAGCTATAAACTATAAACTATCAGCTAACTTATCAGTCAACCGCTATTTTTACCATACATAACCTTAATTTCATTTATAATTTTCTATAACACTAGTTTTTAATATAAGAAAAATTTACTCTTTAAATATATAAAATAATCAATATATTTAGACCACATTTAATACTGATACATCGATTCAAATTTAAAAAGTAAATTTTCTTTTTATATTAAGACCAAAGAAAGTATTAAATTTATTTTTTTAACACTTTATTTTGAAATTGAGAAATGAGTAACATATGGTCAACATGGAGGGTTTTTGACATTTACATATGTCAGTTTTTGTTTTTGCATAAACTCCAAATAAAATAAAAAAACAAACCACGTCATAAATTTCCAATGCACGAACTCAAAAATTTTAAGGGTAAGATTTAGGTCACTTTAAAACGCAAATTCGTTTATTTATTATTTGTTGTTTATTTTTTTTCTCGTCAAACGCTAACACAATTTACACTAAACTAAAGTTATGGCAATTTTTCCGCTATAAAATCACCTAATTCAATCTCATAATTCAATATGTTCACGGAGTTAACATATTAGTATTCATCGAATCTAAATGATTTAGATTTATTTTTTTAAAATTTTAAATTATTTACCCTCGATCTATCCACCACTATGTTATTCTTATTATTCTGATTTCATAAATGTACAAACTTGCTCACTGTGATGCTTCTTGAGAATTATAAAAGAATTAAAAACAAACTGCTTTATTATAAATATTAGTATAAAAGTAATAGATTTTGAAAAACCTTATTTATATATTCTTTTTTTATTTTTAGAATAGAATCTAATTCTTTCCCTAACATATCCTTATTCTCCACGAGGTGAAGATGCATTAAATGATTTTGTTGAAAAAAAATCAGTGATGCATAGTGGTCATGATTTGATAGGTTGTTTCTTAAATAACAGATACTCCCCAACCTCTCTTATCCTATTCCAACACTGCACAACAAAGATTCCTTCTTTTTTTTTTCCTATAAAATCCCACAATTTTTTATGTAACAAAAAAAAAACATAGCACAAACAAACATAGTTTTCATTGCTCACTCTCTTATTGCTATATACACCCCCCTCTTCACAACCATGGCTTCAGATTCCAAATCAAATCTTAAAATCACCATACAAAGCCATCCTTCAGAATCAACCTTAGCTGAACTCAACATCAAGTGTTGGCCCAAGTATGTATATATTTTTTTTCTCTATAATATTTTTTTTAACTTATTCAAGTTCATAATATGGTTTTTTGATGTTTTTTTCTTGGGGGGTGTATATAAAAAAGATGGGGGTGTTCACCAGGTAAATACCAGTTAAAGTTTGATGCAGAGGAAACATGCTATCTGTTGAAAGGAAAAGTTAAAGCATACACAAAAGGGTCATCAGAGTATGTAGAGTTTGGAGCTGGAGATCTTGTGACAATTCCAAAAGGACTAAGTTGTACTTGGGATGTTTCTGTTGCTGTTGATAAGTACTACAAATTTGAAGCTTCATCATCTTCTTAAGTGATTCTTGGGATTAAGTTAGATTTAGTACAAGTAACAGCTTTTTTATTCTTTCTTTCTTTCTTTCACAGTTTTGCTAATTTTGTGGAAGGATTAGAGGGTTTGGATTTTTATGAATGTTTGGTTTTGTGGGGAAAGAGTGAGTTTTAGTCAAAGGAAGAACCAATCAGTCAAATGAATAACTGTCTTGTTCAAACTAGACATCTTTAAAGTGTTTAATATAATAATATTATAATACTGTTTTTTTTAATGTTTGTTTGACTCATTAACATAGATCAACCAATTAGATATTTTCTCTATAAAGAAAGTTATATAAATAGTATATTAGAATGTGTAGGAAACTCTACCTGGCTTCTTATATTATTTCTTTTGTCTCAAATTCAAATCACTCATTGATTAAAAAAAAAAAAAAAAAGTATTTTATTAAGATATTTTTATCTTGTATGGTTATATATTTTTTAGTATTTTTTTAAATTATTAATATTTAATAAAAATTATAATAATATTTAAAAGACAAAAGTCATCACTAAATCTTAATTAATTAAAATTTGCAATTTTTTTAGTTCTTCTTCTTTGAAATCCTATTTTCGTATGAGAGTGTTATGCTTACACCAAAATTTTTACACCATATCCTAGTATTTATTTCATTGAAAAAAGTGAAAAATATAATCATTTAAATATAATAAAGAAAACAAGATCGTATGAATATACGACGGTGTCAATGTTTTAAAAATCAGACCGAACCGGCGGGTCGAACCGGGAACCGATCAGATAATCGGTCTGATTCAATAGTTGGATCGAAAATGTCATTGAATCGATGTGAATCGGTCAAAACCGATGTAAACCAGAAAAATCAAAAAAACCAGCGGTTTTTCTGAACCAGAAGTTTAAGTGCATTTTTTTATTTTAAAAAATTAAAACGTCGTTTTGATTATTTTGATGAAAAATATTTTATATATATATATATATATATATATATATATATATATATATATATATATATATATATATATATATATATATATATATATATATATATATATATATATATATATATATATATATATATATATATATATATATTGAAGATACGGTTGACTTTGTTGCATATGATTTTGATATTGAAGAAGGAGATTCCAACATTGAAACAATTTTTCCTTTCTTGAAATTAAATTTAGGCCACAATGAAATTATTTTGTTATAAATTATTCAATTATATTATGTTGCGATTAAACTTTTATTTGTAATTATACATTGTAATTTTGTACTATTTTATTATGTGTGATACCTATATTTAAAATTTGAATTTAAATTATGAACTTGTGAATTTATTTATAATATGATATTTTTAAAAAATTTAAGTGCTAGTTATATTTTGTAGAGAATGAATCATCCGGTTCGACAGGTTTTATATCTATATAATTTTATTATAACGACTAGTCTATTCAGCCGAGTTATTCGATTTAACACGGTTTAGTCATGCGGTTCGACCAGTAACTCAGTGGTTCAATCAATAAACCAGTAACCCAGTACTCTCACTGATTTAATGTCCGGTCGAAATTTTAAAATATTATACAATGTAGTATAATATCATTACTCTTTTCGTATTTATCGGTATAAATATTCATTTTTCAATAAACACCATTACCCTCTTTATTGCCATAAACATCATTTTCATTTTCATGCCATTTACTTTCTTATACATCATCATGTGGAAGATTGTCTTGAAATTATGTGATAATGTATTGCATCTGAGAGAAATACAATGTGTTCGCACGATTACGCAAAACGCAGTATACATTGCTTTCCTACGGTTATGTGAAATTCATTGTGTCTCTTCTGGCATTTTAAAAAGATATTTTCAACCATTTTCTTGGTATGAGTGATATAAAAGTGACGGGAATTTATTTCCTGGCCTCCTATGGGATGACCCCAGCGAAAATCCTTAAATACATTTATTTCGAAAATACATTTTCGAAGTAAATTTTTTCAGATTTCGGAAGTCCATCTCTGAAAAAAATTAGGATTTTGGTTATTTCGAATATGTATCTCCGAAACACAAAAGAAATTGAGATTTTGATTATTTCTGATATGCATATCCGAAAATATCCCAAAAATTAAATTTTTTTAGAATATTAATTAATTTATATATTATTAAATTGATATAATTTATAAATTATAAATAAAATAATGATAATTATCCGGTTGATATTTCTATTCTAATTTCAATTAAAATTAATAAATAAATTTCATGTTATTAATTACTAAAACTATAACTAATACACAATAATTATGATTATATAAAAATAAATACATTAATAATTATTCAGCAAAATTTTAAAATAAAAGAAGAATAAAATCATTTACTATTTTATTTATATTTTAATATAAATTTCAAATTACATAGTTTTTCAAAATAATAAATAAAAATTAAAAATATAAAAATTATTTATTAATTAATTATGATAAAAAAATTATTTTTCATTTAGTTTGAAAAAATTAAAAGAATATTTTGTCTTAATTTTATTTAATGAATAAATAAATTATATATTTAATTTTATAATAATTTTATAATAATTTTATATAAGTTAGAATGTTTTTAATTTATATTTGTTTATAAAATGATTTTTTATAACTATAAAATTGTTTTTCAAAATTAGTTTATAAAATAATTTCTTTTATGTCTCATAAAAAAATAAAAAATAAAAATCTTTATTATTATTATTATTATTATTAATTTTTTATATAAAAATAAAATGTTAATTTAAATATTTATTAGATTAATATTATTATTATTATATCTTGATTATAATGATATATTTTTCATAATTTATTTTAATTAATACAATTAATTATACTATTAATTGTATTGATTCACCTTGATTTTAATTTTTTAATAATTATTGAATTTTTTCGGAAATGCATATTCGAAACATTTCAAGATCAAAAATTAGAATATTTCGGATATGCATCTCCGAAGGCACCCCCGTACTCAAAAAAAAGTTGATTTCGGAAATGCATCTCCGAAAACACCATTTTTTTGTGTTTTCGGAAGTGCACTTCCGAGATCAATTTTTTTCAGAGAAAAAAAGTGATTTCGGAGATGCATTTCCGAAATATAGAGGTATTCTAGAAATTTTGTCGCGGGTGACCAAGAAGATTAGGGGTCAATAAAGAGATTCTCAAGTGGCGTACTAAGGCATGGGAGAGTCATTGGGCTGCAATAGTTCTAGTGATAAAAACTTAGAGAAGTAAAGAAGATATTTTTAAGATTAAAGGTTAAAAATTAAAAGATCTTTGGAGGTATCTAAAAGAGATTGAAAAACACTTCTAAATATATTGAATTTGTGTAATTCATATATTGATAGTTAGAGAGATTGAAAATATTCAGATAGAAAATAGAACTTATTAGTTTGTGTACTCATCATTTTATTTTTCTTCCTACTCTTTTTGTGGATTCGCTAACATTGTCATATATGCACATTAATTTTATTTGAGAAAAATTATTTTGGTTGGCATTGTTATTTTTTCAACACATCAATATACTGGTTTAATTGATATTATCGAATACCACAACAAGAAGGTAAATGTGTGGTTGGACCTTTCATTTTCACAGTTACTGGTGTTCTTTGTGGGGCAAATGGATTAAGTTTACAAGTGAGCTCCATCAATTAGAAATGAAACATAGATAAGTTTTCTGGAGACTATGCTTTTTTGGTGTGGAAAGTGAATATGCAAGAATATTAACTCAACAAAGGTGTGTATGAGCATTGAAGAGTGACAAGTTAATGTCTGCATACCTAACACAAGCTGGGAAGTCTGAGATTATTGATAAGGTTAGTAGTTCCTTTATCTTGTGTCTCAGGGATAAAGTTCCAAGGGAACTTGCCTAAAAGAAGATTTTGGCTTCGATGTGGGAAAAGGTTGAATAATTGTATATGAATAAGTCTTTGTCTCACAGGTTGTGTATGAAACTACAATTACATTCATTTTGAATGGTAGATAACAAATTCATTCTAGAGTAATTAATAGAGTTTCATAAGATCATTTAAGACTCGAAAAATATTGAGGTGGAGATTGATAATAACGATATGAACTACTATTGATTACCTCATTACTCTGATCCTTTGAGCACTTCAAGGATGTCATTCTTTATGATAAGAAGGATATTATTTATGAGTGATTATCCTTTAGATGTTTTGAATGATGTCAAAACTAGTAGTTAGCATTTGTGTACATTGGACATGTCTTCCTATGTGTAGATGTGTTTCTTGTCTTTAGGAAACTTAAAATCATGTTAAAGTTGTTTTACATGTTGAAAATCAAGTGTTTTTGAGAAAAAGTCATGCATAAGTCGACTCATTATGGTGGTTTTGCAAAAAGAATGATTTTGGAACTTTCATGTCGACACATGCATATTTCCGGTCGACACATGTTGAAACAATTTTGAAAAATTACATTATGTTCAACATAGGTCGACACATACGTGTTTCAGGTCGAGACATGGAAGTAAAAATACTTTTATGAGTCGACACATACGAGCCATAGATCGACACATGCTATAGGTTTTCAAAAACCATGAATATTTGTTTTGCATGTGTTGACACATACGATTTTCAAGTCGATACATAGCAGAATTTTTTTTACTATGTGTCGACACATAACAGGCACAGGTTAACACATGCGGTAAGTTTTCAAAAACCAGAAATTTATGTTTTGCGTGTGTCGATACATATGACTTTCAGGTCAACACATAGTAGAAAATTTTCTACTATGTGTTGACACATAACATGCTCAGGTCGACACATATTATTATTTTCACAAACTAGTCAAAGTCTCTAATCTGTTTTTTCTATTTTTGTTTCTCACTTAACACACATCATATAAATATCATTTATGCATCATTTTCAAAACATTGAAAATTAAAATATACAAAGCATTGCTCATCATCTTTAATCTCTCTCTATGCATATACACAACAATTACACATAAATATTTTTGTTGGTTGCCATATAGATTTAGGTTGATAAGGTCTAATTTAGTATTGGTGTAATCAAAATTGGTTTGAGAATTCTTTGGGGATTTCAAGATAAATCCATTTGGGGTTACTCTCCAATATCAATGATTGATTTAAGGTTTTTCACAAGATTTCACAAATTGGATTTAGCCGAGTGAAAGTTTGAAGAAAGATGTTTCTGTCAAAGGAGTAATGGTAACCAAAGAATCATTTTGGAAATCTTGGGTCACAATGTAATACCTTAATTTCTCCCCCTAAAATCCCACCTTATTCACATCATTTGGATCATTTGTATTGTATCATAAATCAAATTCATTTGAGCTCCTAAAGTATGAGATCCAAAGACTCTTATCATTAGGGTTATTCTCTATGGTTTGAAGTCTCTACTTCACGCAAGTTGATTCAACTTGTTCTTTCATGATATGGAACTTGTTAGAAAATATCAGTTTCAATCGAATGGACCGAGGCTGTAATCGTGAATGGAATCACTTTCCTTATAGTATTTCAAGAACTCTCGAATGTCTTAGAGTTTGATGCAAGAATACCCAGGATAATTCAGTCTTATCGAGTTTGCGCAAGACCGGCGAAAAATCGAATGCAGCGAAGAATGATCTAGAATTATTTAGAGGAATTTCGGTTTTTGTGTTGTGTCATTCTCAATCCGGAATCATGTTTTTATAGGCCAAAATGATATTGTTTCATAAGGTTGCGACCCTTGGTGAAACAATATAATTTTCAAAAGTTATGACTGTTGGCACTTGCAATGGTTCATGCACCATTTGCATGGTTTCACTTCTGCATTATTTCGTGAATAGTTGCTAACTTTGCGAATTTAAAATTTCAAATCACGGACACTGAGCAAAATGTAACAACCGGCTAAAGGCCGGCCGTCGCCCGTCGGAGCCGCCTCATTAACACCGCGAATAGCCCGGTCGCTCTGATGCAATGTGCCTAAGTGCTCAAGTGTCGTCTACAAGCCGCCACTAGTGCCTATACGCCCACGCCCCCAGACCCGAAGTCGAAGTCGGAGCCGGAGCCGGAGCCAGTGTCGCCGGTGGCGACACTGGCGAGTGGTTGTAGGATTGGGACAAGTGGCATAATGCTTGGGACCACCACATTTGTCAATGTGGCACTTTATCCTCTTTTGTCCTTTTGTTTGAGTTAATGGTATTAACACTTTATAACGACTTTCAAAGTGAGTGAAGCTTCCAATGTGGAACTTTATTACATGCATTTATTAGCATTTACTCACTTTCACCATTTTGTCATTTTAGAACACAACTTGTAATGTTAATTGAATTAATTACAACAATCCCCCACTTGTTCTAATAATGACAAATCCAATTCCAGAATATAGAAGATAAAAGTGTTAATACAGTTAGGTATCTTTCTATTTGAACTTAACCTTAGTAAAGACAACGCAAAGTCTAATCGGAACGTTAGGTAGCTATGCTTTGAACCATTATCCCTTGTGATCAGACCGACATTGTTATACACACACTTTTAGAGTTTCTTCACCTACATATCTCGCCTAGCACTATTTATGGTCATGTGCTTTCCTGTTTTCATAAATTTTTCATGAGAGAAACTCCAACTCCCACTTTGAGACGGCACCATCTCGAAATTCATATAGGTGAAGTTTCATTACTATCTCTTCAGATACATATCCTTGATATAGAACTCCATTAAGAGTTTCTTTAAAACTCAACCCTCGATTTCTAATAGTCAACATTGTCACGAAATGTTGCACCAATTTTCCAAATCAACGACTTGTTGTTACCCATTGAATCTTAGGTTAAGATGTATTAACTTCAGATTGGGTTGCTATCATTGTCAGAACCCTCATTCAAGGAGTTGTAATCCCATACCTTTCGAGGTAGACTTTACTAAATCTCTGGCCAGTGGTTTAGTAAAAGGATCATCCAAATTATAGCTTGTTTGTATATATGTTAGTGAAATGATCCCATCCTTTATCATTTTTCTCACGAGAGAGTGTCTAAGACCTATGTGTCTAGACTTTCCATTGTATACTTCACTTAATGCTCTAGCCAGGGTGGCTTGATTATCACAATGTATCAATACTTTTGATACATTATCTTTAGCTAATGGGACCTCCAATAAGAGATCCCTCAACCATTCTGCTTCTTGTCCAGCAAACGCAAAAGCCACAAACTCTGATTCCATGGTTGAGAGAGTAATGCATGTTTGTTTCTTACTCTTCCAAGAGATCGCACCTCCAGCTAATGTGAATATCCACCCAATTGTAGATTTATAATCTACAACGCTTGATATCCAACTTGCATCGGTATATCCTTCTAGTATGGCAGGAAATTTACCATAATGAAGGCCAAGACTTTTAGTCTTTAACAAATATCCAAAAATCCTTGTTATGGCCTTCTAATGTTCATCATTTGGATTGCTAGTAAATCTACTCATTTTACTAACCGCAAATGCTATGTCTAGTCTGGTACATGGCATTAAGTACATTAGACATCCAATTGCACTTGCATATTCCAATTGTGCCATAGATCTACCATTGTTCTTTTAAAGCTTGACACTAGGATCGAACGGAGTGTTTACTTCCTTAAAGTTAAGGTGTTTGAGCTTTTCCAACATTTTTTAAATATAATGTGTTTGATTAAGTTCATAACCCCCACTATTTCGTTTTACTTTGATCCCTAATATAGTGTCAACTAAACCAAGATCTTTCATCTTGAATGTGGAAGTTAGAAATCCTTTTGTTTCTAAGATTCCATTCATTTCATTGCTAATAATCAACATGTCATCAACATATAGACATAGAAATATTACACCATTTCCACACACCTTTGTGTACAAGCATTTGTCACAAGAGTTTGGAATGAACCCATTTGAAAGTATGGCAGTGTCAAATTTTTGATGCCATTGTTTTGGTGCCTGTTTTAAACCGTATAAAGATTTGATAAGTTTGCATACCTTTTGTTCATTCCCATGAAGTATGTAGCCTTCTGGTTGCTCCATATAGATTTCCTCATCGAGATCGCCATTTAGGAATGTTGTTTTAACGTCCATTTGATGTACAATAAGGTTGTTCAAGGAAGCTAGTGCAAACAATATTCTAATCGTTGTAGTTTTTGCTACTGGTGCATATGTATCAAAATAATCAATACCTTCTTTTTGTCTAAATCCTTTTGCTACTAGTCTAGCCTTGTAGGTGTTTAATGTACCGTTGCTGTGATACTTTTTTCTAAACACCCATTTGTATCCAATGGGTCTTGATCCCTTCGGAAGATCAACTAGTTCCCAAGTATGGTTTGACATAATTGAATCCATTTCATCTTGGATAGCATCCTTCCAAAAAGAAGCGTCCCTAGAAGTCACCGCTTCTTTATATGTTTTAAGATCATCTTCAATTTGAAGAATAATAGGAATTTTATGAACATCATTCTTGTTATTTCCTTCAACTAGATAAACGGAAATAAGTTGAGAATCGATTTCATCCGGTCCTAGACCCTTATTTTTACGTGCCCTTTTGCTTCTTCTTGGTTCGAGTTGTGTTTCAACAATCCGCGTCGAATCATTGTCACAAAACTCTTTGATCGTGGGATTCTCTGGTTCCTTATTCTTTGTAATAAGATTTTCGAAGAATTCCACATCTCTAGATTCGAAAATTACATTAGACTCTAAATTTAAAAGTCTATATGCTTTGCTATTTGGTGCATATCCTATGAAAGCACATCTGATCCCTCGAGGACCTAATTTTGTTCTTTTGGGATCCATATTTTTGTAATATGATACACACCCCGACACTCTAAAATAATCAATATTTGGTGATCTTCCTTTCCATTTTTCATATGGAGAAATTCCAGTTGTTTTTAAAGGAATTCTATTCATTATGTGACATGCGGATAATAATGCTTCACCCCACAAATTAAATTGCAATTCTGAATGCATTAACATAGCATTAATCATTTCTTGATATGTTCTATTTTTTATTTCGGCCATGCCATTTTGTTGTGGTGTGCGAGGCGCAGAATATTCGTGTATTATGCCATATTCTTCACAATATGCATCAAATTCTGCCGAGAAGTATTCACCGCCTCTATCACTTCTAAGTACTTTTATGGTAGTACTTAATTGATTTTTGACTTCCGCTTTATTTGTTTTAAAAGCATTAAAGGCATCATATTTATGCTTTAAGAGGTATACATGTGTGAACCTAGAACAATCATCGATAAACGTTATAAAACAATGATTTCCCTCACGGGTCAATATTCCATTGAATTCACACAAGTCAGAGTGCACAAGATAAAGAACATTTGTTTTTATTTCAACACTTTTGAAAGGTTTCTTAATCATTATAGACTTAACACATATTTCGCATTTTCCGAAATCATGAATGTTACATGATATCAATCCAGATTTAATTAGTCTATTCATAGTACTAATACCAATATGTGTTAATCTAGAGTGCCATAATGAAATAGATTCAAGCATATAAGTAGAACTAGAAATTTCATTAATAATATTGTCGGTAGTACAAAGTTTGATCATTCCTTCAGCGGAATATCCTTTTCCTACAAATATACCATTACGGGTCAATATTAACTTGCCCGATTCATATACAAATTTAATACCCGGTTTTCCCAACAAGTCCCCACTAACAAGGTTTCTATTCATGTCGGGAACATGAAGAACATTGACAAGAGTTACTTTCTTTCCAGAGGTGAAATTGAGTTTGACGGATCATGTTCCAACGACTCTTGATCGCACTTCATTGCCCATTTGCACTTCCTGTCCATCATTGACTTCGGTATTGGTTTTGAATGCCGCTTTATCATAAGATACATGTACAGTTGCACATGTGTCATACCACCATCCTTGGACTTTTCCTTTGATGTACATAATTTCGCTTACAGTAGCGATTATGTCGTCATTAACATGAACAACATTAACCTCAGTTTTGGGCTTGTTGTGCATGCAATCTCGAGCATAATGTTCGGGTTTGCCACATGCGTAACATCCATTTTTTGTGCCTTTTTGTCCGCAAGATTTTTTGAACCTGTTATAATCTTTCTTTGGACCAAGATGGTTTTTTGTGCCATCATATTTTTTCTTTCCCTTTGCAGCAACAATATTTGCCTTTGCAAATCCAGCGGACTCGGTATTTTCACGATCCTTCGTTTCTTTCTCGATTCGAAGGTGTTTCTGAAGTTTCTCCAACGAGAAATCCTCAGACGGCTTTTATTTTGTTCACGAGAACCTGTAACTCGTGTACTTGTGCAAGAATAGGCTTGGAATCCAACATTTTAAAATAAAAGTATTTAGATATTAAGAACATTTTTGTACCTTCTTCTTCAGCCTTAAATTTGAATTCAAGCGCTTTCCAAATTTCCTTTGCAGATGCAGTATTAGTGTAGAGATCATAGAGACGATCGGATAATGTGTTCAGAATATGTCCACGGCATAGCAATTCATCTTCCTTACGTTTCTTTCTCTTCTTTTTAATTTCATGAGTTTGCGCAAGACCGGCGAAAACTCGAATGCAGCGAAGAATGATCTCCGCCGGAGCGGCCTCAACGCTCCCGGACCCGATGTCGACTCCGGCGAGTGGTTGTAGGATTGAGACAAGTGGCATAATGCTTGGGACCACCACATTTGTCAATGTGGCACTTTATCCTCTTTTGTCCTTTTGTTTGAGTTAATGGTATTAACACTTTATAAAGACTTTCAAAGTGAGTGAATCTTCCAATGTGGGACTTTATTACATGCATTTATCAGCATTTATTCACTTTCACTATTTTGTCATTTTAGAACACAACTTGTAATGTTAATTGAATTAATTACAATAGAACTATGGTTTTGGATTACAAGCATCATGAGCGTCTTTTTTGGCAAAGGTCGTCAAAGATTCATCAAGTCATCTTTTCAAGATACATCAAGTGCTTGAGGTATTTCTTCAAGCCACTTGAGCCTCTGAGCCATGTTTGAGTTTTTCAAGTCAATCCATTAAGCCATTCGTTGAGCCAAGTTGGGGTCTCCACACTAATGTGCACTCACGTTTCATGCCCTTCACATCTAAAAAAAACGAATTCACAAATTTCATCCAAACTTGTAACAAATTTTCCCTCAACTTTTGCTCATCAAAATCTCAACTCTCTTACTATAAATAGATGTGCAATAAAATTGCAGAGAAACCCTGCTAAAAAATTGACAGAAAAAATAATTCTTCCTCCAAACCTTCAATTTCAAACACCGCTTCAGCAAAATCTTCACAGCTTCACCACAACAAACCTTCAACATTTCAGCTTCACATCTAAACAACGCCACTGAACTGAACACAATTACCTTCAAGACCACATCATACCAAATTCTTCACCGAATCGCATCGCATCAACGTATAAACATTGCTCCTTGTTTCATCACGAATTCACATCATCTCCAGCTACCAGCACATGATCAATCTCATAACAACAAATTTGTTGAACAATTTATCATCAACGCACATCCAGAAGTGGATCCTGCAAAGTAATTCAACAACAATAATCAGTTTAGATCAACACGTCATCTTCCGCAATTTCTTCATACTAGTTTGGTTAGTAGTTTTAATGAATCTTTTAGTTTGTATTCTGGAAAGGTGTATGATAAGTTTGCACATGAAATCAATGTGTTGTTTGCGCTTGTGATAGTTGTTGTTGACGAGAGAACAAAGAGGATCATCATTTCTCGAGTGTTCAGAGAAATTGGACTGTTTTTGAAATGGTGATTCTCTTTGTTCTCTCGTCTCGGTTGTATTTCAATGTTTGTTGTACGTTAGAGTTGAAAGAGCATAGGTAGGTTTTTCTATTATTTGCTGTTTTGTATTCATTTTATCAAATTTAGTTGAGAGAATAACTTGTCAAGGTCTTGAGTTTGGTTTTATTGAAAAATATTTTTTTTTTATTCAGTAAGATCAATCAAAACTTTGGCTCCCAAACTAAGCAGGAAAACAACATTTACATTATGTTGTTTTATTTATTTATAATTTTCTTTCAATTTGCATTCGGTTTATACCTTCCAATTTTAAAAATTAGTTTGAACTAAACAAATTTTAAAGTAAGAGAGTTGAGTAAGGTTTTTGAATGGAATTTTAATTGAACTACTAGGGTTTGACTCGTTTCTCAATATGCTAGATACTTTGAGTATATTTTGAGTATAGTATAATGTTAAACACACAGAAAATCTATTTACTAAGACTCTTATATATACTAATTCGACTACACTGGTCTTCTACTCAGAAGATGACACGTTTTCGTCTGCATGCGCTTCGCCTCTTGCAAGCCTCCGCGCGTCCTTCTCAAGGGACAGATAATGCCAAACATCCCACCATTGGCCTATTTCAAAATTTGCTTTGTTGAATCCCAAATCTAAATAACTTAAAATATTTTTAAGTCCCAAATAACACAATCAACTCATCAGTATGACTAGCTTCTCGCCCAATAACCTGTCAAAAGTACCTTCAAACTCGTCGAAGTCAATCTTTCTTCATAGAATTCAATCCTTTATCTTATGAATATCTTCCTTTTGGAGAGCGTCGAATTTGCAGCTAATAAATTGCCCCCCAAAAATGTCTTTTTCAATCATGTGGAGAAATGAACATTTTTTTACAGTCTTCGATGCAACGCTAAATCACTGTTGTGATGTCATGGTCATCATAACCATCTTTTGAAAAGACTTGGGTTAATTGGAACGGCCCTTCCCAATTTGGAGACCACTTACCCAATGTTCTATCTTTTCGATGCATGTGTAGGATTACTTTTCATACCAAATCTTCTGTCGAAAAAGTTTTAGACTTAACTTTCTTATTGTATGATTTTTCGACTCTTTTATTCTGCCTTCTTAGTAACTCTAAGGCATTCAATCTCTCTTCATCTAAATCAACTAGTTTGTCAACCATCATGTTCCAATAGGACTCGGATGGGATTTCACACTGCCTTTGAACCCTAGTTGATTGGCGACATATCTCGATGGAAAAACAACATCATGCCCATAAACCAATCGAAAAGGAGTAGCATTTGTTGCCTTCTTAGGGGATGTTCTACAAGTCCAAAGAATTTGACCTAAAGTCTTATGCCACTTTTTAATCAGACCAATCACTGTCTTATTAGATGCTTTGACTTGACCATTCACCTGGGCATAATAAGGCATAAATATCAATAGTTTAATCTCCCCTTCTTTGACAAACTCCTGCATCTTTCGACCGATGAACACTGAATCTTGGTCAGTAGTAATGGTCTCAGAGATTCTAAATCTATAGATAATATGTCTTTGGATGAATTCGATGACTATTTCTTGATTTACGTTCGCCAATGGTATGACTTCATTCCATTTAGTAAAGTAATTTATACCCACTAAAATGTATCTTTGTCCTTCAGATGAAGCTCGTCAAATCTCACCAACTAAATCTAATACACACGCTCTAAATGACCAAGGCTTTACTATGGAAATGATTTCACTTGCAGGGACATGTTGAATGCCTGCATATATCTGATATTTTTGGCATCCTTTAGCGGACTCGATGCGGTGTTTTAATATTGTAGGTCAGTATAGTCCTTATCAAAACAACAACCATTTCCTTTTATGACCTACTTGATATGCCCCACATGCCCTACGGTGGACATTTGACATGGCTAAGTATGCCTCGCTTTCGCTGAGGCATTTGAGCAAAACTCCTTCAAGTGTCTTTTTAAACAATTCATTTTTCATAAGAGTATAACTTAAAGCTCGATACCTGATCTTCGCTCTGCAAATGATGTTGGATTCTTTAAATAATCTACTATTGGATTTCTTGTCAATGGCCAATATTTCGAAATTTTCTCCGTCTGCGTAACCCAACTTTGTTATTTCCAAGTCTGATGGAGTTAACCTGGTCGCCTTCAATTTGCCTTGAACTTAAATCAACTCATCTAATTCTCTTTTGATAATTTGTATCCTGAAGCAATTTGGGTCAAGTCATTAGCCTCTTGATTTTTTAATTGAGGAATGTGTCTGATATGTACATATTCAAAATTTCATAACAATCTATTTACTATTACGAAGTACATGATCAAATTTTCTTTGACACATTTGTATTATCTAGTTATTTGTTTAACAACCAATTCAGAGTCATCCATTATTTCGACTCTAGTTGTCTCCAATTCCAACAAAACTTCAAGACCAACTATTAAAGCTTCATATTCAATCTCATTATTCAAGCAAGAATCTTCTATCCTCATATATATATATATATATATATATATATATATATATATATATATATATATATATATATATATATATATATATATATATATATATATATATATATAGAGAGTCATGGTAACATGTGCCCTTAGGACATATGTTAACGATACTATAATTAGAAAAAGTTAAACATAATTAAATGCAATAAAGTCATATATATATATATATATATATATATATATATATATATATATATATATATGTTTTGTGATGTGGTTTAGTGTTTTGTTATGTTTAATCTTAGCTCAACCAAGATGTCCTCGTCTGATGTAAATATGCCAACTAAGTGACACGTGTATGCCATCTGGACCATAATTTTGACTTTTATTAACGGACATGACGAAAAGGACTAATGTGAACTTTTTGAACAATTAAAGAATCAATTTGAAACTTTTAAAAGTTAAGGGACCAAAATAAACACGGAGTAAAACTTAAGGGACCAAAAAAAAAATATTTAGTCAAAATTGTATTAATAGCCTTTTAATTAAATGTGTCTAATAAAAGTTCTTAGTGATCTTAATCAAATTCAAAACACAGCATCTCAAAAGAAGATTTTGAATAAACCAAATTAAGATTTTACCGAAGAAACAATATCCCCTTTTATGACAAAAACATTCAATCAAAAAAAAAGATTTTAAGACTTAAAAAAACTACTACGAAACTTGTAACAGTTCAAATTTTCTAACATGATATAAATAATCTAATGATCGAAATAAAAGAGTTGGAACAATCACAAATAAATCATCACATCTTGAACAATAACAAAATTATGAGAGCTTTGATGATAATTCAATGAAAGACAATCCAACTACCACTCATAGCATGAAGCCACTAGATAATCAGGATGACATTATTCTAGATTAATATGAATATCTTAATTCTTGGACTGGCATCCATATGCATGTATAAAACAATAAAGAACTAAGTAAAAGATCTTCCATATATTTTATCTTTCTTTCTATTCCACAAGCATTTCAAATTATATTGTTATGATGGTAAACAATAAAGAACTAAGTAAAAGAACAATTAAGTGCAAATACTTTTAAGTAATAGAATCCTGCACAACAACACTATTCTACTGCTCATATTGCTGCACCCACATTCTCCCATGCCGCATATTGATTCAAATGGTGCAGAATCATTTGCTCTTATAAAAATTCAACATCTAGCCTTCTATAGACAAGTAAACCCTAGCTAAAGATTGCCTCTGCAGAGAATGAACTCAAGTACGCTGATCAATTCGACCTTAACTAAATTAATTAACCACTCAAGTCCAACCACTCGATTTTATATATTTTAATTTTATTAGTACTAAACTAATTTTCTAAATATATTAATCTTTTCCAAAGTGTTTTTCAACAACAAAAGAACCCCGCACAATGCACAACAGCATACTTGCTAGTTTTTTTTATAGATTTTGAAATTCTACAACAACTTACATTTTCACATGTAATTTACATGAGAAAATCAATGTAACTTACATGTGAAAATCAATATATCATGAATCCGAAAATGGCCATGATATAGAAACCATTCCTTTCTTGCTTTGACTCTTCAATACTTAACCAAGAGCAAAAGGAAAGGGTGAAAAAGTTTACTTTAAGTTATCTAACAAAAATTACAAATCCCGAAAATATGTAAAGTATGACACCTAGCTCACTGACCGACTCCAGTAATGTTCTCCTCAGGTAAGTAACCAGATCCAGTACCATTCACAGTGTGAGCACGGTCAAACTGGAAGACCCTAAGCTTTCCTTCCTACAATCACCACGAGCAACGGGTTACCAATCAGTTAAAGAAGTGAAAGTTTTCAGTTTGCATTCAAAAGCATACCTTGGTTCCATAGACAAGCCCTCCCCCAGGAAAAGGATGAAAACATGCCACATTGACCTCATCCTCTGCACTAGGAAGCACCCTGACAAGTTCCATATTTGACACTCTATATACCTAAAACACAAACAAATTCAAAGGTAAACAATTTTAATTACAATGGAGACATGAATATATTTGAGACAAGGAGTATATTATTATTTATATCACAATGAAGTGCAGCTCAGATGATAAGATAAATTTAGATTGAGAAAAAGAAAAGTGTTTTACCTCTAAAACTGTATATATTGGTAATGTTGTTTCTCCATCAATGACAATGCTTGTAAGAAGAGAGCCGTGACGTCGACCATAGGCAAGCAGAATATGCTCAGATGTAGGTGAGAACTACATTTAAAATAATAGTTGAACAAATTTAATCCACCAAGAAAAGGATTTATTTGATTATTGCTGCTCAAGTGAAATGCAACTGTAGTAGCTACTAGTAATATTTAAATGACCCATGCAACAAGACAAAAATAGATAAGTGGGCTATTAGGATGCATGTGATAGCAACTATAGCACCAACGGATTTACTTCTTGTTTGTGTAATAGAAACTAGGCGAAAAGGAATCTCTCTCTTTCTCTCCCCGTGAACGAGAGATCATAGAAAAGAGAAATAAGAGAAGAAATGATTCATCAAGTAAATATTGAAAAAAACATGCAAATGTGTGCACATGCCAAGTAAAAATAGAATTATGATTAAGAGAGTATATGATTAAAAAGGAGAAAACAACTTGTTGTAATATTGTGATGAAAAGAGTACAAAGTATACATTACCTAGCACCTACAATTTCAAAAAAAATTACAGTAATAACTGGCTTTTCTTAAAATATAAATTAAATAGCTTTCAATAACAATATACTTGTTTCAAAAAACAATAATATATTTAAAACTTGATTATTTTAAGTTTGCAAAGTACATCAACCACATGATAAAGTAATTAACTAACCTGAATTGAAGTCAGGCAATGAGCAGCTCTAATTGCTCGCGATGCAAGCACTGATCCAAATCTGTTAAAAAGAAATGTAGATTACAGAGACTTAGACTGACATGCTTGACTCTAGTGCATCTGAGAGGGATAACTAAATTATTAGCAGAAATTGTTGAAGGAAGGAGTCATACGTTGATTTCTCCAGGGAATATATCCGGAGCTCATACATTACTTGATGTGCTGAGATTGGATGTCGAGTTGGTGATGTTGGAACTCCAGACTCCTGGTGTACATGAGTATGCAATCCTGGATCAGCTTCTATATGAGGGTGCATACAAGCAACACAGGCGGCTAAAAATCTACCACATGGTGAAAAATGGGCACCCATTTCACTGCAAACAAAATGTAAACTCAAAATCTAAATGCAATTGAGTATAGTTCCACAAAGTCACTCCAAACATTTATATAAAAAAAACATTAATGTTAAGCGATTTCCATCAAGTAATCGGTCTGTGTTCATTCACAAGAAGAAAGAAAAACATTCAATCTATGAAGCACGAATACTTCAAAAACTAGGCCGTATCGAATCCGATACGGCGCCAATACGAATCGAAGGAGTATCCGGATTTATTTATTTTAAAAAATAAATAAATAAATTCCGATACAGAAGCGATACGGAAGCAATACGTCTCTGATACGTCAGGATACGTGACTTCTCAATTCTAAGAGTTTTTTATTTTATTTTAATGACTCTTTATTCTTTTTAATGGTCATTTTTAATACCCTATTTAATTCCTCGTTTAATTTCTCATAATTTATTACTATCAATTTTCAATATTTTAAATTTAATTCATATTAATTATAACTTCCGTTTCTTTTACGTATCATTCCTTTTAATTTTTACAAGAAAGTTCTAGTTTCAATATTATACCTTGCAACCTCTTTCTCTACAACGATTAATTTCTTCTTCTTCATAATGCCTTCACATTTTTTCATGAAGAACGTCATTTTTAGTATAATATAGGTATCACTTTAATATTTTCCAGCAACATAGTAATGTATTAAAAATTCCATTGAATTTGGTTTTGTTAGACTATAATTTAACTAAATATATAATTCTAATTTTTATATAAGTATCTTAAACGTATTGTATCTTATAGTTTTCAATTAGTAACGTATCACCATATCGGATATGTATCGTATCCGATACTCGTATCGTGTCCGTGCTTCATTGCATTCAATTCACATTATGCATGCAAAAGCAAGCAAATTAACAATAACACTAACAATCACATGCTAGAGCAGATATGATAGGCTCATAATTTCAGAAGGTACCTGCATAAGACGACATGTGGTATAGTTAGACAGCATCTTTGTAGGGGGGTGCAAGCATTTTTTAAGTCATATGACCATACTTTTAACTTAACAGTGCAAGGTAACTCTGCAGAAGCAGCGGCGGCCACTGATGTTGCAAGTTCTGCCTGGATTCGACTTATAATGGTTTGGCTATCTAACCCATCGTGCGGCCCATTAATATATGGAACAAGATTGCCAGAATCAGATACAGGTACGCGACGGGTTATTGAAAATCGACCCTGTAAACCTGGTGGTATGCTGATGCCACTATGCATTTCTGAAGGTGGCATTGCTACTTCAACATCGCGCGGTGCATTAATAGATGGAACAAGATTTCCAGAATCAGATACAGGTACACGGCGGGTTATTGAAAATCGACCTTGTAAACCTGGTGGTATGCTGATGCCGTTAGGCATTTCTGAAGGTGGCATTGCTACCCCAACATTACTAGTGGACAGATTAGAATGCATAGTGGAAGAACCAATCTGTTGAGGAAGGCTGTCATCACTGCCTCTAATGTGAGGAAGCATTGAGGGAACACCAACTTGGCTTTGACCTATTAACCATCCTTGCAGAAAAGGCAACTCCCATCCACTTGAATCTCGTGAAGGAACAATTTGAGGAAATTGACCAGGCTCAAAGAGATCCTCGGGTTTTACAACATGCCTCGATGGGTCATGTAGCGTCCCCCCTTCAAGAGAATGGACATGATCAGGGTTTTCGTGATGAATTTCTTCAGCTGGTTCTGGTTCTGGTTCATAAGTCGCTGTACCACCCATTGTGAGGTTATTGATGCCAATTCTCGTTTGATTAGGTAAAGTAGTATGGACATTATATTCTGCATCAGTTTGAGAGTTAGTGGATATCTCGGAGTTTGACAAACGAGTTTGATATTGCTCGGTTGGGTTTGTGTCCGTTTGAAACTGAACTACAGAAGTTGACTGAGCCTGCATGCTACTTGAACCAACATCATTACTAGCATGCTGTAGTTCTACTCTTGACTCATTTACAGTATATGAAGGCCTGGAGAATAGAGGTAATGATACATTGGGTGGTTCACTTGACATATTGATATGCACTCTGGAATTAACATTTGTGACAAAAACAGCTGGTGGAGGATATTGTAAGTAACCATGAGATGTTGCCTCCGTCATTGAGGAATCGGAAGAGTCAAGATCATTAACCTGCCCATCACACCAAATAAGGTAACAAAAAAGAAAATCCATAAAAGTAATACTTTTATAGCACATGCAGCCAGTTAATTTAAAACAAGTCAGTTCACTCACCTGAGCAGTTAAAAGATATGGTGCACCATGCGGGTGAAAATGCACTGCCCGTAGTGAGCGCCTTGTCTTCAGCACAAAAACTGGTGAAGTTGATTCCCCTCCATTTTTATAGTGCCACATGTACAACTGACAGTATTCGAAATCACAATGAACAAGATTTAAAAAAACATAGAACAAGCCACTAAAGGTTATAAACATGGTAGGTTCTCGGAAAAAATACGACACTATATTGTTACCTTGTGGCCTGATGCAACAGCAATTATTTCCCCACTGGCATGGAAAGCAAGAGATGCAATAGGGCGATCTGAGATGCAAGCAAGAGAAGAAGAACAAACAAGTTTAGTAATAATGTCAGATGTGATTAAGAAAATAAAAGGGGAGATGAGCAGTGTAGTTACTGAAATAGTGAGATAGAATCCACTCTGATGTGCTAGCATCCCATAAACGAACTTCTTGGTCCAAGCTTCCGCTAGCAAGTATCTGTTGCTGCAATGGATGGAACCTAACCTGTAGCCAATTAACACATTATTCTAAGTGGAATATGTATAATAAAAAAACACTTTCTAGAATGCAAAATGTTTGAAGGGAAGAGACGTTAGAATATCTAGAGAATGTGTCATAATATGATTATTGTATCTTAAAATATTTGAGTATCACATGTGAACAAAAGGTCCTATCTAATAGAAGGAGATTGTATTGTTGATAAAAAAACAGAAGAGAAATAAAGAAGATTAAGAACATATACTCCCATCCCAGCCATGGTAAACTCATATGCCTCCAACTTATGAGCAGATATTGATACAGAAAAGGCAAATAAACTTAAAAACTATTTCTGCCAGAAAAGTTGCATTGTCCTCGAGACAAAAGAAAGGAAACTGATTTCAGGTGCTGTCATTTTTTTCCAAAGTTGCTTCCTTGGCATACTTGGACATATACACAAGATGAGCCAATTAGCAATAACTTTACCGAACACTATAATTTCACATCTAGTAAGGAGAATGATAGAACCACTACTATTGGGCCTGTTACTAATGAAAGGCCCAATCCTGCTGTTTGGAGAGTATACGTGCGCAGGGGTAAGAAAGTGGGGAATAATTCTGTTAGTGACGTGGCAAAGGAAATCCCTGATTCTTAGGGAGTTTGTTAGTAGTGAGAGATATAGGGAGGAGGGGAGTGTTGGTTAGAGGCACGCACGATTATTGTTATTATTGTACTAGGAGATTGTATTCTCTGGAGGAGCTCTGCTCTGGTTATACACTATCACTATTTCCTTTCCTTCCATTAATACAAAAACTACATTTCACATTCCTTTACACTGTTTTATTCATTCTTTTTTTCTGAGTTCTATCATTGGTCCGACCTACCGGATCTTCGAGAGGTACCAGTGATTTCTTGTCTTCTACATGCCACCTAAGTTGTCAGATCGAATGGAAACAGTAGAAGAAAGGCTCTCGGCGGTGGAGAAATCTGTGCGTCAGGAGTTGAAAGATTTTCGTGAGATGATGATGCAGGAGTTTCGTGATACCATGATGAGTGAGTTCACGAAACTGTGGGAGCGACAACCTATGGGGACGGTGGAACGGCCTACGTTCTCGGAGGAGTCTGCGGCAGAGTATAAGATGGCGGTGAAGAAGGTGGAGTTACCATCGTTTGATGGTGATGATCCTGTGGGTTGGGTCACGCGTGCTGAGACGTATTTTGAAGTTCAGGGTACATCGGAGGAGGTGAAGGTCAGATTGGCAAAGCTAAGCATGGAAGGAGCAACAATCCACTGGTTCAATTTGTTGAGGGAGACGGAGGAGGATTTGACGTGGTTGAAGCTAAAACAAGCCTTAATCGAGAGATATGGGGGAAGACAGAGCGATAACCCTTTTGAGGAAATGAAGGATTTACAACAGACTGGAACGGTTGACGAATACATCACCACCTTTGAGTATGTTTCGTCGCAGGTAGGGAGGTTACCGGAGGAACAGTACCTGGGGTATTTCATGGGAGGACTCAAAACAGATATTCGTTTGAGGGTTCGAACATTGAATCCACGTTCACGAGTTCAGGCGATGAAGATCGCTCGTGATGTGGAGACGGAGATGCGTGGGTCGTTGTTGCCAAGAGGTGCTGGTGGGTCCCGTAATTGGAAGGGGAATGGGTCAGGAGGATATGGGCTTAGTTGGAAAACAGGTTCTGGGTCTCAACATAACCCAGGTTCGACCCGAGTGGGAAATGGGTCTACTAATTATTCCACTGGATCGGTGCAAAGTAAAACGGGTTCTTCACCATCTAACCCGAGTGGGAATGCGAATGCAAACACCAGCACAGCCAAATCACGGGGTGACGAAGGAAGGAGATATGGAGGAGAACGCAACCGTGGCCTCAAGCACTTGCCGTATTCTGAGTTGATGGAGCGAAGAGCACAAGGGTTGTGTTTCCGATGTGGAGAAAAGTATCATCCTCTTCATCAATGTGCTGAGAAACAACTCAGGTTGGTGATTTTGGGAGATGATGAAATGATTAATGAGGAAGGTGAGGTGATAGCCATCGAAGTTAAGGAAGACGAGGAAGAGGTGCTAGATTGCAACTCTATGGGGCTATTTGGTATTACCGAAACAGACATTAAATCGAACAATACCCCTCCCACCACTCTGCGCCTCCAAGGAAGCTTGAAGGGGGTCTCAATTGTGATTCTAATTGACAGCGGTGCGAGTCACAATTTTGTCTCACCTCATGTGGCCACTGCATTAGGGTTAAATGTTGAGCAAGGAAGATCGATGGGAGTGAAGTTGGGTGACGGTCACAGAGTATCGACAAGAGGAAGATGTAGAAAATTGGAGGTGTGTTTGAATGACTTTACCACCAGTGTTGATGCTTATGTCCTTGAATTGGGTGACCTAGATATGATTTTGGGGGTAACTTGGTTGCAAAGGTTTGGAAAAGTAACCTTTGACTGGGAGAAAATGACCATTAGTTTTTTATGGGAAGGAAAAAGGGTGGAATTACATGGTCAATTCTTCACTGCCAAAGATGTGTCAACCAACAACATATCTCATGCAACAATGGACTCCTTGCACAGTTTGTTAGAAGAAGAAGTGGTACCAACAGATGAAGTACAAGAACTGACCGATGTACAAAAGCAGGAGCTTAATGAATTGTTGAGCAAATTTAAGGGAGTTTTCAAAGAAAATATAGGGCTACCACCTAAACGAGAAATTAATCATGCCATTGAGTTACAAAAGGATACAGGACCAGTAAGCGTAAGACCGTATCGTTACCCTCATCACCACAAAGAGGAGATCGAAAAACAAGTTCGGAGTATGTTGAGCCAAGGTATCATTCGAAACAGTTCAAGTGCATTTTCAAGCCCTGTCATTCTAGTAAAAAAGAAAGATGGTTCATGGAGGATGTGTATTGATTATAGGGAGTTGAATAAAGTCACAGTTCCTGATCGCTACCCTATACCGGTGGTGGATGAATTGCTAGATGAGTTGCATGGAACCGAGTATTTCTCTAAACTTGACTTGAAATCCGGTTATCACCAAATCAGAGTGAAGGAAGAAGACGTGCAAAAAACGGCTTTTCGGACGCATGAAGGACACTATGAGTTTTTAGTAATGCCATTTGGATTGACAAACGCCCCTGCGACCTTCCAATCCACCATGAATCAGATTTTCAAGCCATATCTTCGCAAGTTTGTTTTAGTTTTCTTTGACGACATTCTAGTATATAGTAAGGGGTGGAAGGAACATTTAGCACACTTGTCCCAAGTATTAGAGGTTTTGCAACACCATTGTTTTGTAGTTAACCAAAAGAAGTGCAATTTTGCTAGTAGGAAGGTTGAATATTTGGGGCATGTAATATCTGAACAGGGGGTGGCAGTGGACCCAGCAAAAATTAATAGCATTTTGGAGTGGCCAGTTCCTCATAATGTCAAAGGGGTGAGAGGTTTTTTGGGGCTGACGGGGTATTATCGGAAATTCATTGTTGGTTATGGTAAAATAGCTAAACCGTTAACAGAGCTAACCAAGAAAGAAGGGTTTCATTGGGGACTAGAAGAGTTGAAGGCATTTGAGAATCTAAAAAGGGTTATGATCCAAGCTCCAGTTTTAACCCTTCCGGATTTTGCACAATCCTTCGAGATTGAGTGTGATGCGTCCGGGAGAGGAATAGGCGCGGTACTGATGCAAAAAAAGAAACCCATAGCCTATTTCAGCAAAGCCTTATCTAAGAATAATTTGAGTAAGTCGGCGTATGAGAAGGAGTTGATGGCATTAGTGTTGGCTGTTCAACATTGGCGTCCTTATTTGTTGGGAAGGAAATTTGTGGTGTATTCTGATCAAAAAAGTTTACGACACTTGCTACAACAACGTATTACTACAGCTGATCAACAGAATTGGATAGCCAAACTATTAGGCTATCATTTTGAGGTAGTGTACAAACCCGGGCCAGAAAATAAAGCTGCTGATGCTCTTTCAAGAATGCACGAAGAAGTGGAACTAAAGGGAATAGTGTCATTCCCAATATGTATGCAGGAACAACAAATCCAACATGAAGTAAGGAATGATCCTTATTTAAAGAAAGTAATGGCTGATTTGCAATTGAAACCTACCTCCCAATCGGGTTTCCAATTGATCAAAGGGAGGTTGTTCTATCATGATAGGCTGGTGCTATCTGCCGAATCTGAATGTATACCTTTATTGTTGAAGGAGTTTCATTCGTCCAGTACCGGGGGTCATTCGGGTTTTTTGCGTACATATCGGAGATTAGCTGGTAACCTCTACTGGGTAGGAATGAGGAAGTCAGTTCAAACATTTGTACAGAGTTGTGACGTGTGCCAGCGTCAAAAGTATTCTGCGTCTTCACCCATGGGTTTGTTGCAGCCACTGCCAATTCCGGAGAGAGTTTGGGAGGACATCTCAATGGATTTTATAACTGGTCTTCCAAAATCAAAGGGGTATGAAGCTATTTTTGTAGTGGTGGATAGATTATCTAAGTATGGACATTTTATTCCCTTAAAGCATCCGTATACAGCAAGAAAGGTAGCTGAGATTTTTACCAAGGAGGTGGTGCGTCTCCATGGTGTTCCACAATCTATTGTTAGTGATCGTGACCCCTTATTTGTCAGCTTATTTTGGAAAGAGTTATTCCGTTTGCAGGGGACTATGTTGAGTATGAGTTCTTCCTATCATCCGGAGACGGATGGACAAACGGAGGTTGTAAATCGGTGCCTAGAAGCATATCTTCGTTGTTTTGCATCAGAACAACCGAAGGAGTGGTCACATTGGATTCCATGGGCTGAATTGTGGTATAATACCACATTTCATGTGTCTACGGGTACTACGCCATTTGAAACGGTGTATGGGAGAAAACCACCTACTGTGGTGAGATTTCTACAGGGAGAAACTAAGGTGGAGGCAGTGGCAGCTGAGCTGGTTGATCGGGATGAGGCTTTGCGTCAATTGAAGTATCATTTGATTCGGGCTCAAGAGCAGATGAAGAGGTACGCGGACAAGAAAAGAAAAGCTTATTCATTTGAGGTGGGTGAATGGGTATTCTTGAAGCTCCGACCCCATAGGCAACAAACAGTCTCTCGAAGGATTAATCAGAAACTTGCCCCTCGATACTTTGGACCT
Source organism: Vicia villosa (assembly GCF_029867415.1). Lineage (NCBI taxonomy): Eukaryota > Viridiplantae > Streptophyta > Magnoliopsida > Fabales > Fabaceae > Vicia > Vicia villosa. The sequence continues at coordinate 154,924,751 of NC_081180.1, forward strand.
TTTCCTATCCAGAAGAAAATAGGAGCAGTATCATATAAGTTGAAATTGCCTGAAGGAAGCCGAGTACATGCAGTGTTTCATATATCTCAACTTAAGAAGGCTATTGGGGAGTATGCTGCTGAAACTCAACTACCGGAAGGGCTCGAGATAGAGCCAGAAGACTTGGAAGAACCTGAAGAACTGTTGGCTTCAAGGTCAATTACGAAAAATGGACAGCGGGTGCGACAATGGTTGGTGCGTTGGAAGGGAAGAGCTGTAGAAGACACCACTTGGGAGGATGAGTCGGTTTTAAAAAGTCAGTTCCCTTCTCTCAGCCTTGAGGACAAGGCTGTTGTTTCTGGGGAACGTAATGATAGAACCACTACTATTGGGCCTGTTACTAATGAAAGGCCCAATCCTGCTGTTTGGAGAGTATACGTGCGCAGGGGTAAGAAAGTGGGGAATAATTCTGTTAGTGACGTGGCAAAGGAAATCCCTGATTCTTAGGGAGTTTGTTAGTAGTGAGAGATATAGGGAGGAGGGGAGTGTTGGTTAGAGGCACGCACGATTATTGTTATTATTGTACTAGGAGATTGTATTCTCTGGAGGAGCTCTGCTCTGGTTATACACTATCACTATTTCCTTTCCTTCCATTAATACAAAAACTACATTTCACATTCCTTTACACTGTTTTATTCATTCTTTTTTTCTGAGTTCTATCAGAGAATTTAAAGGTCAATTTGGTATCGATCTACAATTTCTATGGCTGAGCTGAAGGCAGAGTAGCTCCCGTTGATTGAATTCCTACGGTTATCTCAAGCTGAAAGCCCAGGAAACTAGGTGCAGCAGGGTTGTAGGTCGCTGCAACATCCTGCTAGCTAGCCATTACTTTGGGATGACAGGAGTCACTCACTTTAAACATTGATCCTTGAACTCAATATGGATCCTTCCCAACACTGGACAAAGAGGATTTAGATCACTGAATACAACTCTGGGAGGAGGAAGCAACATCACAATCCATCTCCCAGCAGGTGCCTTGAAGGGCCATCTAGTCATCTCCAGGATCATAGTGAGACCGTCGTACCACTAGGTAGAGATAGATTTTGTAGCTCGAAATACTGTTCAGGAATTCTAGGAGCATTTGATGCAAATCATCTCTAAAGCTTGTTGCTGAAGTAACGAGATCAGCAATTTTAATTATTTGAGTTTACCTTCTTAGCAACATTCAGCAACATGATAGACCTGCGGCATAGTGCAAGTACGGTGTCTATAACCAACAGAGGCGGAGCTACACTATATTGACGGGGTTCAATTGAATACTCTAAATCTTTTTTTTAAAATGCACATATACTTATATATTTTGCATTTTGAAACCCTGAATTCATTTTTTGCCCCATTGACCCAAGAGGCCTTGAATTGTTTTTTGGTTTTTTTTTTTTTTTGCATCTCCTATGCCATGATTCTAGATACACCAGATCACCAGTGTGGATTCCCCTTGACGATGACAGTACAACCATCTTAAATGAAGCTCATGGTTTTTGCCAAGGTCTCCAACCATTTTGTTCCCAGGTAGGTTTAAACTTCCCTGATCGAAGAACACATACATCCACCAACAAAATTGTTTTGCCCACTTAGATCTCCAAGTTATTACATCTTCTTGAGATAAAGACCTATTTACATCCCTTGATCTAACTCCAAACTCATTGGTTTTATCAATAAATAAATAATCAACAAGATAGAGCATCTCCTAGCAAAACCAAAGAGCATTTCTATGTTCCCTTTACAGCAATTTAGAGTTTGTAATGCACAAAACTATGACTGTGCTAAAATTTGAAACACAAGAGGGCATCAGGGCATATGCCTAACATGGTTCTGATGTTTTGTAACATTGGGCTTAGAAATTACAGGGACTAAAAAATATTATATAATTTGTGTTTCCTACTTCAAAGAAGTACTCATGGACTCATGCTAATAGAGTAGTAATAGAGTAGTGGTTAAATAATTTTCTATTGTGTGTGTCAATAGAATAGTGGGCAGAGTAGTGGAGGACATGTTCCACTACTACTGCTGAGCTGGCCCTAGCTATTAGTACCTTTGTCAGTATTTGTTCCTTTTGCTTGCCTTTATATAGCAAGCTTTCTGTATCACTCTAATCAAGAAATACTATGAATATTTCTCTCATCTTATCCATTTCAATTGTTTAACAAATTCTAACATGGTATCTTGAGCTTCTTTTCGATCCATGGAGTCCCTTTTTCTTTCCTCTCAAGTGAAACTTTCTCACCTTATATCTGTCAAACTTGATGACAAAAACTTCAAACAATGGAAACAACAAATAGATGGAGTTGTTCGTGGTCATCGTCTCCAAAGGTTCGTCACTGTTCCGGTGATTCCTTCTCCCTCTCCTTCAGATCCCGCATCTCATAGTGCCTTTCTGGAGTGGGAGCAACAGGATGCTCTCATATGCACCTGGCTTCTTTCCACCATCTCTGATTCTCTTCTTCCTAAACTTGTTGAGTGTAAACACGCGTGGCAAGTCTGGACAGAGGTGCACCGCTACTTCGACACCCTTCTTTCCACCCGAGCTCGTCAGCTGCGTTCTGAACTTCGTCGCCTCACCAAAGGTTCGCTCACGATTGAGGAGCTTCTGAAGCGTACTCGTGAGATTAGCGAGTCTCTTGTTTCGATTGGGGATCCTGTCCCTCTACGTAACCTAATCGAAATAGTTCTTGATTCCCTTCCTGAGGAATACGACTCCATTGTCGCCGCCGTCAACAGTAAGGATGAGCTAAGTTCCTTGGATGAACTTGAGTCGTCTTTACTTGCTCATGAGTCGCGCCTTGAGAAACATCGCAAAGCTGCTGTTGCGGAGCCAGTGACTGTGAATCTCACTCAATCAGCGTCGTCTTCTTCACCTGTTACTACTGCTCAAACTTCTACTGAAGGTTTTCCTCAGGGAACGAGTCACGTCACTGCCAATGCTGATAATCACAACTATAGCTCTCGTGGTGGTCGTTTTGGTCGCAGCAGTGGGCGTTTTGGTCGTGGTGGAGGACGTTTTGCCAAACAATCTTGTCAAATTTGTCACAGATCTGGACATGATGCTTCAGTTTGTTATCATCGTTACTCAAGTGGTGCTGGTTATCCTCAGCAAAGAGCTCCATTCAATCCATTTCATGTGGCTCCCCGTGCTATGTTTCCTGCTCAATTTGCTCATGGTTCTCTCAGAGCTGCTTCTCCTAGATCCACAGCACCACAGGCTTTCTTTGCAGGTAATGAAGCAAGCAACAGCAATCAGTGGTGGTATCCTGACTCAGGGGCTTCTCACCATGTTACTCCTGAAGCCTCAAATGTGTCTGATTCTTCTTCTGTGCCTGGAACCGAGCAAGTCTTCATAGGAAATGGCCAAGGTTTGTCTATCAATTCTGTTGGTTCCATGTCTTTTCCTCTACCACACAAACCTCACTTATCTCTCACCCTTAGGAACCTCTTACATGTACCACAAATTACCAAAAATCTCATGAGTGTGAGCAAATTTGCTCAAGACAATAATGTATTTTTTGAGTTTCATTCTAAATTCTGTGTTGTTAAATCTCAGGCTACTTCTGAAGTTCTGCTCAGTGGTCATGTTGGAGATGATGGCCTCTATAAGTTTCCTAATCCTGCTGCATCTCCAGTGTCAAAACCTTGTCCCAGTCTTAACTCTTGTAGTACTAGCAATAGGTTTATGTGCTCTCCTGCTATAAGCAGTTGTAATCCTTCAATTTATATGCCTAATGCTACACTTCTTTGTAATGATCCTTCTATTAATAAAACTACAAGTCTCTTTTCCAAATCTTCTCTTAATTCTGCAAATGCTAGCACTAATTTATCTTTATCTCATTCTAATAGTCCTACTGCTATAGCAACAAATCCTTATGTCCTGTGGCATACCAGATTAGGTCATCCTAATCATCATGCCCTTGTTGAAATCCTAAAACTTTGCAATCTTACTGTCCCTTCAAAACCTCCTACAGATATGTGTCATGCCTGCTGTGTTGGCAAATCTCACAGATTGCCTTCCTCTTTATCCACCACTGTCTATACCCATCCCTTTGAACTGGTTGTCTGTGATCTCTGGGGTCCAGCTCCTATGATATCCTCAAGTGGCTACACCTATTTTCTTACATGTGTAGATGCTTTCTCTAGGTTTGTTTGGGTCTTTCCCCTTAAACTGAAGTCTGACACTATGCTTCAGTTTATTCAATTTAAGAAAATGGTTGAGCTGCAGTTTAATTGTCCCATCAAGTGTGTTCAAACTGATGGAGGAGGGGAATTTAGACCCCTCACCAAATATCTAACCGATTTAGGAATTGGTCATAGATTCACATGTCCTCATACCCACCATCAAAATGGTCTTGTTGAACGCAAATATAGACACATTGTTGAGACTGGTCTCACTCTCTTAGCTCAGTCCACTCTTCCTTTAAAATATTGGGACCATGCTTTTGTTACTGCAGCCTACCTTATCAACAGAATTCCCAGCCCTACCCTTAACAATAACTCTCCCTACTTTAAACTACTCAACAAACCTCCTGACTATTCCACTCTCAAGGTTTTTGGTTGTGCTTGCTATCCTTTTCTGCGTCCCTACAATTCCCATAAGCTTGATTTTAGATCTCAACAATGTATTTTTCTAGGATATTCATCTTCTCACAAAGGTTACAAATGTTTAGCTTCCAATGGTCATATCTACATCTCTAAGGATGTTATTTTTCATGAAGCTCTGATACCATGTTAGAATTTGTTAAACAATTGAAATGGATAAGATGAGAGAAATATTCATAGTATTTCTTGATTAGAGTGATACAGAAAGCTTGCTATATAAAGGCAAGCAAAAGGAACAAATACTGACAAAGGTACTAATAGCTAGGGCCAGCTCAGCAGTAGTAGTGGAACATGTCCTCCACTACTCTGCCCACTATTCTATTGACACACACAATAGAAAATTATTTAACCACTACTCTATTATGTTTAACAAATTCTAACACATGCAATTATCCAAAAAGAGCTAAAGAAAGTCTAGGTTAAAGAAAAACTATTCAACAGCACACATTTTTCACTAACTTGACTCGGAAATTGCTAAAACGAAACTCACTTCACAAGCCATGGAAAATAAAACAGTATAAAATATACAATGGTAAAGCATAAAACTAATTTTACATGAGATATCTTAAACAAAAGGAAATGTATATTATAGAATTCACGAAGTAAACACTAACGGTCAAAATTGAGTAGCTGGTTAGTCCTTTGTTATCAAAAAAATCTATAAACTCCACTCATAAATTGTATCATCTTCTGAATATATCTCGTTGAACTTAATGGAAATATATTAATTCTATCGAGAGTTACTGTTTCTATTCCATTTCCTAGTACAGATAGGTTACCTGACTTCCTTTTACTAGGACAGGTATGTAACTCATAATGTAGCTCTACTATAGGAAAGTAGTAATAACATTAGTTAACTCATGCTCTACTGTACATTTATCATCAATAAGTAATATTCAAGAAAGTACTTTTCAAGTTGGTATCAAATCTCAACTCAAATTCAAGGAGATGTCGGTTATGAGCCCATCACACTCTCAAGGGGTATTGAGATATGATATAAAACTATTCACTTGGCTCATGACACGGTCTATAAGTTATAACCATACAAAAAGAAAATAAAAAGGATATAGACAAGAAGTTAAGCCAAGCTTACCACCCAAGGTGTCCTTCTGTGGCCAACTAATACCTTCAAGCAGTTTCCAGTTTCACAATCAATGATCTTTACTGTGTGGTCACCACTGCACATGTCAAACACACAAAATTTTGATCATAAAAGACCCTTCAAATTGGCAAAAGAGAAGAAAAGCCAATTACAACTTACTGTGTAGAGGCAAGCACTTTCCCGTCTTGACTAAATGCTGCTGCAATAGTAGACCGTGGAGGAGGCAATAAAGGGCAATATTTGGCAGACAAATGCCGCAATGACTCTGCCTCAACCCTGGCAATTACATTTAGTAATGTTAGTAATCGAATTTGTCTTTCCTAGAGAACGGAAACAAACTCCATGTCCTCAAAAGGCTTGGTTATTATTTAATATAAAATATACACTGAACTGAATAAAATTGTGTAAGTACCATGAGAGGAGACCGCATTTTGCATCTACCATTGCTTTATGATTGGAGCAACTAGATTTTGATTTAGAAGATTCTCCCCAGTGCCATTTTCGTACATGTTTGGTTCTAGGTGAAATCTCTCTTTGAGCTATCAAGCTAAAAACATTTCTACCACTGCCCAAATTTAAAAGAATCATCTTAGGAACATCGCTACAAAAAATATAACACTTCAAATTCACTATAAACAAGGAAGCGTGATCTGTTTAACGCCTTGGCTACAATAATGAATTAGAACTTCATTCTTTGAATAAGATATCTGATATCAACCAACAAAAGCAGCAGAAACATCAATTTTTAAAAAATAATAATAATTCACCCTGATCAGTCAACAGATTAAATACTCCATAAATTTACAAACTTTATCAAGTATTTATGGTTATTAAATCAGGTTATTTTTCTTTAGGGCCAAAAAAGTTGTTAGATAGATACTCAAAATTGATTTGGAAAAATATTTATGCATAACAGAAATCAAATTACTTTGACCTAATCCTCTAGCTAAGTTAAAACATACTGTGAATCATATATGTAGCTGGTGTTTGAATCAAATACTGTGAATTGAAGTTTATAATCAAATAGTTACAGGCCAGAATCTGAATTTCAAGTGCAACAAAAAAGGAAATTAAATATGGATAATGAGAAAGAGGGAAATTGAGACCTGGTGTTGGAATTATAGGAGGATGAGGGTTGATCATGACACGGAGGAGGAAGTTCCGTTGATTCCATGGAGAATTGGGATTGTAGAACAAGGATCAAATCTGAGAGGTTGGTTCTTGAATTTTTGAAGGAGCCGTTTTCGTTGTTTCAATTGTTACAGAAACGTATAGGGCAATTCGATCGGAAAATGCGAACTTTCTCTCTCTATCTCTTTTCCCCCTCTTTCTCTCTCTCTCTAAATATCTTCTATCTATATATTTGTCAAGAGATCAACGGAAGAAATGGGTCAAGAGGGAAAGAAAGTGAATAACTTGAAGAATCTATTTTGGGGTCAAAATTTAGTATTGAAAAGTTTTGGGGTTAAGTTACAATAAAGATAATGAGGCGTCAAGGCGAAGCATACTTGATGCATTTTTTACTTTGCATCGTGGTAGCAAAAATCACGATGAAAAACCACGCTAACAAAGAGAGTGTATTTATAATGTTAGCATTCAAACGCTTAATTAAAAAATTTAGATAGACGGAACTTGCAACTATATAATGAATTGTATCTTGGTGTGAGGTGGGATCACATTTATATAGGGTGACATTTAACACTATACCTAATGGAGGCGACACAAACACTAGGATGGACCCAACAGTTGAGATGGGAGCAGAGTCTTGCTTTAGTGTTGGGCTACCCATCGAAGGTACATTTGTTTGCCATCTTGAGTGGGTGTGGTATTAAGTTGGGTCTCTGAGTTTGGTCAGGTCTAATTTGGTCGTTTGGACATCCTAGAATAACTTCCCACCAAGTCCTCTTTATCAATCATATAGCCAGAATTTTGTAATGGAAGTGATAATACCAACCTCGGGTTATGTATCATTCTAGAAGTGTGGGATTCGTTGGAATGTCTCCTTGGACAAAGGGACAATCTGTTGAGAAGTTGAATGGGAGTTGGTGGCCTTAAGAACACACACATTAAATATTTGTCTTGTCATTGAAATGTTACTTCGAGAAGTTCGAGAAGGACCTCCATGTGGATCTAGGCGCATAAGATAGGGAGACAACACCCTTGGCGTGTTCGTGTGTACTCGAGTGTTATTAAGAAATTGAGGATGCACTTGGACCATTGATTGTGACTTTTGATATTCCCTCGAAATAAGATAAGTGAGTGCAGTTAGTTACTTTTTTATTTTCCTTTCTCTAAAGTGTTATAATTTCTTAGGTTTATATTTGTCATTTTCTCATTCTTGCAATCTTTCAATATTCTTCAATCTTCATTCCCAATCATGAAATATTTCATGATGATTTGTTTATCCATCTTTTAAAACCTACAAACATTTGAGCTGCCAATTGTTTTCCTTATCATTTCTGAAATTTTGACACTTACACAATAGATGTCAAGACAGATGTCCTAACAACACAATCTAAAGACATATGTTATAACATCTGCTGACTTATAACACAGTTATCAAATAAACAATACTTAGTCAAGAATATTAACTAAGAACAATACTTGATCTTGCTTAAAATCTTTGATCAGGAATAATACTCAATTCTTTTGCTTAAAAGCTTCAAGAGTGAGAATACACGTCCACCTCAATGTATCAGAAGATACATGAGTGACACAAAGTACTCCCAAAACACCAACCTTTATTTTGCACACACGATTTCTATTTGTGAATGCTTGCAAAACCAGGTTTCTCAATTCCTTATTTATATACTCTTATAGTATGGGCTTGGACTCTAAAATAAATTCAATCTTTCTCCTTTCTGAAACAACTGCAAGATCTTCACACAAAATAGGAACAAATCAAATCAAATCTTAGTTTTCTAAAAGAAATCTCAAAGATTCTTTTTTCTAAAAACCAAAACAAATATGCATTTCTCTTAAACATTCCTTGATTGCTTGCGCCTGTAATGAGTATTTGAATATTCCAGATTCTTATATTTTTTAATCAAATCTTTCAAGGATTAAAAACCAATCTAAACTGTAAAGATGTTCTGGTGTAGAATGTCACAACATCTGGTAGAACATCTTTCAAAACACATAACAGTTGAATCTGTTATGACAGTTGGTCAAGATGTTTCAACATCTTGCTCAACATTAGTTAAGAACCATATTTTAGCAAAATTAATGTCAATCACAAAACCATGGAACTAACAATTTTAGTTGTTTGTGTTTGCTTTCTAGATATGGCCAACATAGAAAACTCAGATATCCCATTCGTAGACTTGGTTTGTCACGATGTTGGAGTGGTGTATCTTCTCTAACTTGGTCGGAAAAGATAGACCCAATAATTTAAAAGTGTCGTCTGGCAAATTTAGGAACCCAGCGACAAATTAAGTAGAGGTTAGAGGGCATATTGGAGTTAAGGGCCCACAAATAGAACTTGTTGAAGTGATGGGGTTTGTGTAGGTGAGGAAACAAATCCCAAAGATTTATATTATTGAGATGATGGGAGATGTTCCCACTAACATTGATATCAGGGAGGTTTACAGAGGGTCATCCTTCCCGACCTTGGGCTTGTTGACTCCATAATACATAGTTGACTATAGGAATAAGCAGAAGACTCGTACCTAAATTTAAGTCCATATGTGCTCTTTAGCATGCTCGGTCCTAGCTTGCTGTTTGCCAGGGACGTGCCGGGGAAAGGCTGTCGCGTGTTTGGGGTAGAACGCGTTGGGCCAAAGAGTGGATTGGACCAATTCGGATAATTGGGCCAGTCCGGAACACCCTCCAAACTCTTAACCAAAACCTAAAAGAATTAATCATACCATCAATTTATGGGAGTCCCGTTTAAAATAAGAACAAAATTTAGTATGAAATTGATCAAACACAAAAATCATTTATATCTAGTGGGATTTGAATATGAGATTTTGAGAGCATTAAACTTTTAGAATTCAATCCTAGGAGTTTTCTTTAATACTTAAGGTAGTATTCTTTTTTCTTTCAAATATATATATATAAAAAAATGTATTTGGCTTAAGCTTAGATAAAATATGTCTAATATTTTTTAAATTTTTAAATGGAGTTTGCATTTAGATTTGACTAAAAAATGAAGAAAAGCAGTTGTATGTTTGATTCTACATCACATGGTAGTAAAAACCATGCTGACAAACCACGGTAATATAGAAGATTAGATTTGTTGTTTAGAATCAATTTTTTAATCGGTGTTAATAATTGCAACGTTTGCTACTCCCTCAGTTCAAACATATATTTGGCAATCAAACTTATTGAATTCATCTCACCCCATATTGAAATAAAACCTCAAAAGCAACAAAAAAAAAATCATAATTCACAAAATTATTGATTATAAAATCTGAATCGATAACAACCTTAAGTTTAACCCATGAGTTTCTAGTTTCTGCTCTAACTAAATGGGAAGAGGATTTACAGTAGGCCAAAATTCCTGCATGGACAAATCAGGACTTTACAAACTCATACTCAACAAAACAATATAGAATCTATATACAGTAAACTAGGCTTCATAACCTAATATGCACTGTCTTCAACTGATCTAATCAAGCTGAGCTCTTTTTTATAAGCTCGGTCCCCATATACGAATTGTATGATCATCACTTGCAGATGCTAACATTTGTGGCCTTTTAGGATTCCAGCTCACACAATTTACAGTCAGGGTGTGCCCAGATAAAACCTCTATCGGCTTCGAACTCCGAGTATTCCAAATGTATACCTGCATCACATAAATGAAGAAATGCAGAGTGTGGATTTCGGCCTATTTTGTTTCTTAGCTTCTATAAGTAGCTGCAACTAGTTAATTAATTAATAAACAATTACCTCTGAATTTTCACTACCACTTGCAATAAATGTGCTATTCAATCCGCCAAAACACGATCTAATCACATATTTGCACTGCTTGTGACCTGTATACTTCATTGGCTTCTTCCATGTACCGGCTAAGTCCCACATATGGATCTCCTGGCTGTTTAGATTGACAATGAAGAACTTACCATCTCCAGAAACTGAAATGGATGTGATAGGGTGCTTCTCTGAAATGACTCGTTCCGCATTGGTTCCCAAATGTAAAATCCGAATTTCTTTATCCAAGAATATGCTAATAAGATACTCGCCATCTGGAGTAACGGTAAGATCTACAACTTTGGGCATCCTCATTCCTCTCCAAGCTCTTAGCTCGTTTCCATCACAATCCCACATGCAGATGCCCTTTTCAGGGTCAAAACTGCCACACACAAATTGATTTGAGTTGGGAAACCAGGCACATGAGCTGACAACAAAGCCATCAGTCCCAAATGTATGCTTGCATGTACCTGTTTCAACATCCCACAGCTTCAAAACTTCAATGTTCCCACAAGTCAGCAACTTGGTATCATCAGGACTCCATGCCACAAAAGATACAGCTCGTAGGTGACCATTGAGTGTGTGTTTCAATGTCAATTTCCCATTTTCTTGCACCTGTCATGAGTATTTCACAGCATTAGGAACCAAGTGGCTCAACAGTTTCTCCGTTAGCATATTTTAGCTTGGAGCATAAAACTAGAAAAATAATCAAAATTTTATATATTTTTATTACCTGTCAAATTTTACAAACTATAAGATTGATAAAGTTTAGCAGAATTTCATTTTCTTTTACAGTCAAACATCTTGTAGTATTCTCCAAAAGATATCAAAACAACAAGATACATGTACTTTTTTGTTTGTATTTTATTCTAGAGGGAGTGTCACTGCAAAAAGTTTAATATTTAAAATCCAGATCTTTTTTGTTTAATGATAATTTTATCCTAGTGTTATCGATAGTGGATATCGGTCCATGGAGGAGAGCCAAAATCCCGCCGTACTGGCTGCTTTGTAGTGCTGTCATAGCGGATTATGGCGGAAAAATCAGCAATATCGGCCAATATTTACCATTGCGCATTGCGGCCAGCCCAAAAACTGCCATGGATATCCGCAATAGCACCACCATGGCAGATATTTGATAACATTGTTTTATCCCACAAATTATGTCCAGTTATAGACTTTCTCTGACACAGATTATTTTCCTAGAATCAAACTTAGGAATTGCTCTGGCCAGCCTCACGACAGTCTTTGAAATCTGTTGAATTTGTGATTTTTGTGTGTCTAAATCAAATCACACAAGACAGTATTTACAATAGGATTGCAATAAATACTAGAAATGATGATTGCTATGATTGCTCATAATCCTAATCACTAATACTGTGCAGCTAAGGAATAATAACAAGTGAATAACTCTGACATGTGAATAACTAAGCTTTAATCTCGTTACAATGGAAGGATATACCATAGAGAACATAGAAACATTGAGGCAGTAGGTGTGGGTGGAAAGGTGTGGCGCAGCCAGAGGTGACTGTAGCAAAAACGGTTGGGCTCGCCATATGATTCCAAAGGTGGAGGGAAGTAGTTGTTGGGAATAAGTCTCACTAGAGAAAGCGCATCAGGTCTAATTACATCTGGATGCGGAGAGAAATATACCAATGAGAAATAGAAGCACTTGATGAAGCACAATGAATGTGCATAGAAGGACGGAAGCAAGGCGGTAAAGTCAGACGGTGGAGAGTGGATGATAGAGGAAAGTATGAACATGTACACCAATGGACATGGTAGCCACTTCTATTTCCAACCTTGCTCATTTCCAAATTTTGAGTTTGGCTACCACTCCAACAGCCATCAAACGTTGGGGTTAATATAAACCTATTATTTTGGAAATTACTTTTTAATATTGACTTCTTCCATCATTATTTTATTCACTAGTTATGTTCTTATAGGGTTCCGGGCAAGGAATCTTGTAGTGGACTTCCAGTAACTAGGATTAAGGAATATGTGACTTTGGAATTTGACAATGATGTAAAAAATGTCTTCTCCTTGTTAGAAGTAACATCTAACCAAACCGCAGAACCTATTATTTTACCTTTCTATATTACCGTGTAAGCGGGGACCTTAACATACTATAATGTTCCCAGACATATTAACACCTAACCAAACAAGGGACATCCATTATATTTTATTTCAAGAAACTTCCAGACAAGATAATGAGATCCAGCTATCCTATACTTATACGCATACTCTATAGCAACCCTTCCTTTGTCTTAAGCTCATAAATCTACAAAGCTCTCAAGATACATAACAAATATCCCTGGCCCCGTTACAGGTCTTAAAAAACGGAAATTTTTATTGCACGGGATACATGATATTTGAGGGGAGGTAAAAAAAATATATCGCACTATAAAAAATCCTTAATCATTTAAAGTTTTCTAGTCTTCAGATATTGACATCATAGAGGCCTGAAACAATTTCTAAATCACTTGTCGTGTAGAAATTGACAAAGGAAGTAATGACGTCAGCAAGGAAAAGATATACAAAACACAGTTTCTCCTAACCCAAATATAATTGTGCCTATATTCATATATAACGCCCAAAGTGGTTAAAGGAATTAGCAGTAGTTGAAAAATCATGCAATGCGCTACAATTATAGTGAATATCTGGATATTGTACAAATATGAATTTGCCAACCCCATTCTTGTTCGGCATATTGAGAGCTAAAGCATATAAATTTAATCAAAGCTAAGAAAAAGTAAGACAATTGTATTGGAAGAATCGTCTAAATCAAAAATAGATATGTAATGTAATGACAATAACATAATACCTCCCATATGATAGCTGTACAGTCGTTGGAAGAAGAAGCTAGATAGTCCCCATTGTTAGAAAACTGAACAAACCAAACTTCATTTTTATGTCCAGTTAATATCTGCAGCGATGGCGAGAGAGGACATCGTTATTTAACAGGTAAAACATGCATATATTAAATGTTTTATCTTCATAGTGTTGAATCTGATACATGATTTTTCGCCACATCAAAGCAACCCAAAATACTTAACCTCTTTCCATATGGCCCTAATAGATCAATTCCGGTTAGGGAAACAGACAGACAAGAAACAGTTTTTTGACAAGCTCATAAGGTACGAGAAAATACTAATTATGTAAGTCGAAGAATTAGCAACATATGGATGCTTAACTAGCTACACATTATCTCTATGTCACAGAAGTCAATCATCTATGTTTTTTCTAATTTATACACGGTCGGACTTGGACATTATAAGAACGCGAAAACAATGCAACTTCTCCTTTTTTATGGTATATAATGCAAAGTGCATCGCTTACAGTCTAACAGAGAAAAATATAGAAAGAGAATCTAAGCTCTAAGCCTAAAAGCAACAAAGATTCTTTAAAACCACACCCGACAAAACATGCAAACATTATAATCATTAACAAAATGCAGGCTCAATTTACCTCAAAACTGATAATAGTCTACAAAGTCAACTCACCTGAGTGGTTGTAGTAGGAAACTGTTCTCTCCCACAATGATGATCCTCATAAAGCGAAACCGGATTCGCCGAAGTATGAAACAAGCACGAATCAACCCAAGCCGTAACAGTAGTTTCAACCAAATGCTCCAACCTACCACCCGGCAACGCAATTGGCGGTGGTAACAACTTCTCCAAATCCATCAACAACCTCCCTCGTAAATCACAACCAACATCACCATCATCCACAACACCAAGCAGGGTTTTCGCCAAACCATGAATCTTACACCGGTCGACCCGCAGCACAGAAACCCGTTTCCTTAACACATCCAAAGCCAGAGTATCCTCCCCCTTTTTCAAATACTCCATAACACACTGTCTAAAAACAAGAAACAAAGCAGGCTCTACTGATTCACCCAACATATCCCTAATAGAATCAAGAAAACCAGCACATTCATCCCAATTCCCATTCAAGATATAAGATTCAAGTAACTGAAACTCCTTGGATTTATACGAAACCCCAGATTCCAATTCCAAACAAGATGCAGACTTTGTGTAACCCAATGAATATAGACACTGAACTATGATTCTAACAAATTCTTGTTTTTTAACTAACCCTTTTGAGCCAAGAACCTCAGGAGGATTCAGATTCTCCATTGCTACTATTATTATCACTGTTACACAGTTGCATGCGGGTTTTGAAACCTAGAAATATGGAAAGAGTGTGAATTTAAAATGGGAACAGTGCGTGAGGAATGGAATCGCGAATTGAAAAATATGGAATTGGAATTTGATTGAATTGAAAATGATAAAGAAAAAAGGGGAATTTGAGAAACTAACTGTGTGAGGTGGGAATTTGAATCCGAAGCAGCAAGAAGAGAAGACGATCGAATTGAGAAGCGAGAGAGGAGTGAGAGTGAATGTGAAAAAATGAATGTGTGTAAAAAAAAGACGGTTTTATTGTTATATGAGTGAGTTGGATTCTATTATGGTTCATTTCATATCCACCTCACCATCGGGATCATATATCAAAGCCGTCACAAAATTGTGAAATTGTTTCTCTTACAAAAATACTATTCCGAAATTGTGAAATAGTTTCAGTTGATAGCTACTCTCTGTGTCTTATAATCTTATAATGTATCTGGTTTATATATGGACTAGATATATTACATATTTAATGAATCTAAAAACATAAAATTTGTTTATAATATGAGACAGAATAATATATGCGGAAACATCAGTGCGGGATTGCAGGTTTAAATTCCTAACATTTTATTTGTTATTCTTTAAAGCTAGGTTTGGATACCTAAAGTGAAGGGAGTATAATAAAACTGAAGGGAGTAGAACATAACATATTGGAATAAATATGTTATTTTATTGTTTGGATATTTCATAATAGAATATAACAATTTTTTGATTCCGTCCATGAAGGATATAGAAAATGATAGAAAGAGATTATATCATTCAAGTTTGTTCTATTATGTTTCATCAATCCAAACATAACTTAAGAGGGTGAATTCTAGCAACTAGGCTATATGATAAAAAATATATAATTACAATCATTTAACATTTATATTTTGTTTGGATGAAAAATGAAAGTAAAAGGAGAGAAAATAAGAGGAAAGAATCTTAAATGTTTGTTATTTGTTAAAATTATAATATGTGACAATCACTTGTGGTTAAGGACTGTCAGAGATTTTTAAGTTGCTATGTTGTTGGAGCGAGCTCACGCAAGGTGGTGTGAGTAGTTATGTATACTGGTGTTTTCGGGTGAAATTGACTGTCCATCTCAATCTTTGAGTTGATATATTTATATGAATCTCTTGGGACTGGACCTTAGGTTCCAAGGAAGTACTACCAAGTCTCAGGAGCGTCCAAAGTGGACATCTACCTCTCCTTTTTTTTTTTTTGGAGAATGTAGGTTATCCCTTTTTACTTCCCCTCTCTCTCTCTCTCTTATAGTTATGGGTTGGGAGACGTCATTATAAACGATCGAGTATTACAATAGAAGGGGGCATCACACAAATGGACGAACGTTCTAGTGAGCAAACGACTAAGAAGTTGGTTTGGCGATATACTGTATCGCCTGTCCTTAGAGAACCTCCAACACCGCCACTCGTGGGTCTTTTACAAATATACCAGTATAATTTTCAACAATTGATTAATCATTTAATTATTACGTAGGCTATGATCTTGAATTAGACTAGTATAATGTTTATGCAAGTTATGGAATAAATGTTTACTCTTTTGATATGATGAATGCATGTTAAGACTTTGTACTTTGAGTTAGGGCTATGAAATTGTTGTGTTTTATAAGTTGTATGATGATCATGATTGTGCTTAAATGGAGCTTTAATCAATTCAAGAAGTGTTTGAATCGATTCAAGAGAGTTTTTGCAGCTTTGAATCAGACCATGACCCATTTGGACGGATGGTTTTGAATTTTTTTATGGAAATCGATTCATGAAGGTTCATGGGTCAATTTATGACCCCTAAGTTGACTAAGACCATCTCCAACGAACGACTCCTTTCATAGTCATGGAACAATCTAAAAGTCACTTTTCACCATTGGAGAGAAAAAAAATTCCAACTGGCACTACAGTTGCTTTAGCATGCAACATAGTTTTGCATTGAAATAATAATAAAATAATCTTTTTTAATAATAGGTAATTATATATAAGTTAAAATTGCGGGTCAAAATAATTTTTTAAGAATTGTACAATTAGAGTGAAATTTTGACGAGTTGCTTCAAAATGATATGTCTTATTGGATCCCACAAGGAACTCAAAAAAAGAGTAGCATCGTTGGAGATACTCTAACAACTCTAATTTTTATGTCTCAAACCCTTAATTAAGTTGGTTTTTCACAAGAGTATCATTTGATAAGACATATTGAAATGGGCAAAGTTGATTTCATGTGAGATAAAAGTTTTCCAATAAAATAGCAAACTAAATGGGAAAATTAATAAAAAGTGGGATTAATGGAATGAGATTAAAAGAAAGACGCCACAATCATAAAGATACATTATTCAAGAGGAATGAAAATAATGACATGGAAGTCACTGTTAAGATTCAAGAAAATACTAATCCATGACTAAAATATTTAGTCCATTTTCATTACTTTATTAAGTTATGTCTTATGATCAAGATAATGGAATTTCACTTTCTTACTTCATATATACCCTAAGAAGTTAACTTACAATTAAGGGAATGTGCGATCAGGGATTTATAGAATTAGGTCCGCAAAATATGATTAGAATCAAGCAAAGTTTATTATTAATCAAATATGCATTATGTACTTAGGAAATTGGTTAAGTGGGGAGAGATCATGCATAAGTCATGAGCTTCAGAATGTGACTAAGTGTTGGTTGGTGGATGTGAACCAATTTTTGTATATCATAAAGGGACTCTTAGGTTAATCTTGAATTAAGACACCTAGGTAATGAATGAAAATAAGTTATGCTTGTGGTACAGGTAAAATCTTAGCCATGCTTATGGTTTGTGCATGACATCCTTCGGGATGGAAGATCCTAAGTTGGTTATTTTCTTAGGATGTGATATACTTGGGAATATCATGATTATGATCCTAGGAGTATTATAAGGAAAACATTAATGGGATATGTCCAATGTAGGCGAATCATGAATACTCTATCCTTTATTGAGACTAGAAAGTTATCGATACTAAAACTTGGGATTAAGGGTAATGCTTATACTATTGATTCAGTATATGCATGATGATGGCAATGTAGTAACATTCTTACAAGGAGTTTGTACAAGGTGATGGAACGTGGAAGACCTCTTGCAACTGTTAGATAATACATGGTTACATGACTTACCTCGATGATCCAATCGGAGGATATGTGATTTATTTTGGTGGATTAATTGGAGGATAGGTGATTTATCCTAGTGGTGTAACTGGAGAATTTAATGGAATTGGAAAAATAAAATAAAATGGGTGAATCTAGGGGCATACATGAGTTTGGTCAATCCATAAAACCCGGTCAAACTTACTAAAAAATTCAAAAAAGTGAGTTGGGTTGGGTAATTGGGTGGATATGGGTTTAAAAACTAAAAGCCCATTAAAAAATCAGTTTCGGGTAAAACCTGACTCAAACCCAAACAAACTCACTAACTCACTAATTAAACATTTATTATTACAATTTAATGATTTTGATAAATATTAACTTAGTTGTTGCAATTTTAGTCTAACATTTACTATATTTTTGTGAACCATGACTTTAACTAATTTCAGATATTTCACTCTTTGATTATTTTAATCCTAATACGGTTTTGTATCAAAAAAATCCTAATACAATTTTATGTCATGCAAATTTAGTTTGTTGCTGGGATTTTACGATAATTTTTATTAGTTAATGTTATAATTTATTGTTTGATTATGCTATAAAATAGTAAAAATATGTTATCTAATTTTTTTAATAAGATAAAAATGTTGAGTAATTTTTATTAAAAAAATATGATGGCTCATTATTTAGTCATTTAATATTAATAAAACAGAAAAATTATTTGGGCAACCCTCTACCCAACCCGAAAATTAGTGGGTTTGCTCAAAACGACTATTTGGTATTGCGGATAAAATAGGGAGAAAGGAGATAAAATAGAAGAGAGAAAGATGAGAATAATTTGTCTATATTATTTTATTTTATTGGTGTAATCTTCTACAATGAGATTGGTCCTATTTATAGGACATCATTTAGACAATGTAATAAATACAATTTGTTATAAATACGAAATGAAATTATTGGGAGACAATCATCTAATAATTCATAACACTCTCCTTGGATGTTTATTTTAGATATGTCTCGTTAAAGCCTTACTAGAAAAAAAACCATTGGGAAAAAATAAAGTGAAGCAAAAAAAGTATACTATCTTTTTAAAATAAATCCATTTCTTCCCCTCAACTACACGATCATTGCTTCGACAATGAAGACCAATCTTTTGTACTAGTTTATTAAAAGTTCTACTTGAGAGTGATTTTGTGAAAATGTCTGCAAGGTTATCACATGAACGAATTTATTGGATGTTTGTATCATCATTCTTCTGAAGATCATGAGTGAAAAAGAACTTTAAAGATTTGTGTTTTGTTTGGTCTCCTTTAATGTAACCATTTTTCAATTGAGCGATGCATGCATTATTATCTTCATATATGATCGTTGTATTTTTTTCTATAAGACAAACCACAAGTATATTTTATGTGTTGGACTAAGGATCTTAACCAAACGCATTCTCGACTTGCCTCATGTACTGCTAAAAGTTCTGCATGATTAGATGAGGTTGCTGTTATTCTTTGTTTCAATGATCTCCATGAAATAGTTGTACCGCCACGTGTAATCAAATAACTTGTTTATGATCTATCATTAGGAGGATTTGACAAGTAACTTGCATATGCATAACCTATTAACTCGAATTTGGATACTTTGGTTTAAAACAAACTCATGTCTATCGTATCTCTAAGATAACGAAGTATATGTTTGACTTTGTTCCAATATCGTTGTGTAGGTGAAGAACTGTATCTTGCTAATAGATTGACCGCAAATGATATACTAGGACGTGTATAATTAGCAAGGTACATCAATGCTCCAATCGCACTAAGAAATGGTACTTCAGGACCAAGCAATTATTCATCCTTTTCTCGAGGCCTGAAAGGATATTTCTCTACATCTAATGATCGAACAACCATTAAAGTAGACAACAAATAAGATTTGTCCATATAGAAGTGTTTCAACAATTTTCTATATAACCTTCCCTGTGTACAAATATTTCACTGTCCAAATAGACAACTATTATTGCAAATTCTTTTCCATGTTCTTTTATGAAAATACAAGGATAAATTGAGTTATTTGTATATCCATCCTTTAGAAAATATTCACTGAGGTGGTTATACCACATGCGTCCAGATTGTTTCAGCCCATAGAAAGAGAGAGAAACTTGTTTAATTTGATGGAGTAGTTTTCTTGAGATCCAAAATTACATGCCTCTAATATATTGAACCCTTCAGGAAGTTTTAAGTAAATGTCACTATCAAGTGAACCATACAAATAAGTTGTTACAACATCCATCATGTGCAAATTAAGCCATTCATATGCTACAAGCTTTATTAAATATCAAAAAGTGCTTGCATCCATTACAGGTGAATTTGTCTCATCAAAATCAATTCCATGTCTTTGCAAAAATCCTTGAGCGACAAGTCAAATTTTGTATCTCACAATTTTATTATTTTCATTTCTTTTTCGCATGAAAACCCATTTGTATCCTACTGGCTTCACACTTTGAGGTGTTTGGGTTACATGTCCAAAAATTTGTCTCTTGTGAAGTTAGTTTAATTTTACTTCAATTGTATCTTTCGATTTTGGCCAATCCTCACTTTGTCCACAACTTTTAATAGACGTCGGTTCATGATCATCTTGTCATTTATCATATTTAGTGTTGTATTGTATGAAGAAATATCATCAATATCAACTTCATGTCGGTTCCATTGTATTGCTTTATGGACATAATTTATCGAGATATCTTTATTTTCATAAGTTTCAGGTACCTGATCAATCTCTTCTGGAGAGAAAATGTTTATTATGTCTGAAGATTATTTTAGGTTTTCTATATCCTCACTTGGGCCATCTTTATTCTTAGCTCCCTTTCTTGTTCGAGGATTTTTATCTTTGCAACCGATTGATCCGCCATACTGCATGCGTGGTTGAGACTCATTAGATTGTCCAATAGGGATATTCAATTTTATTGGAGCATTTACAGCTAGTATATATATATATATATATATATATATATATATATGATTTAGTCACACTTTTTGGATCAATGAATGAATATGGTAATTGATTTGCTAAGCTTTACAAGTGAATTATCTTTTGAACTTCTAGTTCACATTATTTTGTTTGAGGATGAAGATCTGATAATTTCCAGCTTCTTATTCTCTCCCTCCTAATGCTGGAATATTTGATTAATCAAAATGACAATCAGCAAAACGAGCAGTGAATAAATCTCTTATTGTTGATTCAAGTTACTTTATAATAGATGGAGATTCATATCCAACATACATTCTCATCCTTCTTTGAGGACCCATCTTAGTGTTGTGGTAGAGAAATTGGGATATACATCGCACATCCAAAAATTCTTAGATGAGAAATATTAAGTCTTTACCAAAAACTAATTGTAAAGGGGAAAAGGTGTGATTACTCGCCGGCCTGATGCAATTAATGTTGCAGCATGCAAAATTGCATGTCCCCAAGCAGAAACTAGGAGTTCGCATCTCATAATAAGTGGTCTTGCAATTTATTTTTTATACGTTTAATAAATGATTCTGCAAGTTCATTTTATGTATGAACATGAGCTACTGGATGTTCAAAGTCTATTCCAATACATATGATACTCATTAGATGCTTGAGATGAAAATTCTACAGCATTATCAAAAAGTATTTTCTTGACAGGATAATCAGGGAAATAAACTCTTATCCGAAGTAGTTGAGCTAACAATCTCGCAAACGCATGGTTACGAGTTGACAATAAACAAACACATGACCATCTAGTTGATGCATCAACTAAGACCATAACATATTTAAATGATCCACATGATGATATATTGGTCCACAAATATCACCATGTATACACTCTAAAAAATTGATAGACTCATTTCTAATTTTTGTTGGTGATGGTCGAATTAACAACTTCCCTTATAAACTAGAGCTACATGAGAACTTATTCGATTGAATACTTTCTTGATTCTTAAATTAATGACCACATGAATCTTCAATTATTTTTTACATCATTTTATAACTGGAATGACCCAACCAATCACGCCAAATTATAAATTAATTTTTATTCGTAAACTTCTGATTTACGATGACAAACATTTCAAGTGTACTACAAGTTTGAGAAAAAAACCGCTAATTTTTTCATTACACATTTAATTTAATACTATTAATATTTATTACTTTATAAAATTCTTTGAATATACTTTATATCTGTAAATACTTATTACTCTATAAAATTCTTTGAATATATATTTTTAATACTATGAATACAAGCTAATTTCGCAAAAGTAAAATTCATAATTTTTCTTTTTCATATAAAAATCTAATTATATTTATTAATATTTATTAATATACATAAAAGTGTAATAATTTATAATAAAAAGCAGAGAAAACAAATAATTTTAAATTTAATATCTTATATTTCATATTTATAGTAAATTTGAATTTATGATAAACACAATAAAGGTAGTATTATTATTTGACTTCACTTCCTGCATTCCTTTGAGTGTAAAATTGTATTACACCGGTTCGCCAGCGTTTCCGGCCTCGTCCGAAAAAGCGCATACTCCACCACCGAACTTCCAACGTCAGAGTCACAATAACGCCTTCAAATCCGTTTCCCTCACGCGCCAGCACATGACGTGCTCCACTAGCATTACTACAACCAATATTACACTCTCGTCGTTGCTACTAACTTTACCCCCAAAATTCAGTCTCTCTTTTCTCTCTTTGTGAGTTCATTTTCTTCTATGCATTTCCGTTTCCGCGTTTCAGGGATCGTATACTTTACGCTACTCACTGCATTGTCTTTTTTTTTTTTTTCCTTCTTATAGGTTTTTCATTTCACTTCAGATCATTTTCGATCATTTTCGAAGCTTATCAACTTGCTGTGTTTTTTCGACGTCGATTTTGGTGCTCACAACATGTCGTCAACTTCTCTTTCCATTCTCACTGTTTTTCTTCACTTGCTGCTTTACTCATGCTCAGGTATTCATTCATTGCTTCTTCATTCATTCACACGCTATCATCGATTATTATTATTTCATTGGCTTTAGCTTCTGTAATGTTTTAACTTCACATGAAATGAAACCTAATTCTTATTCAATCTTGTTTATATTGATGTACTATTCGCTTTAAGAAATTCCCTTTGATTTTCGCTGAGTATTAGCCTATGATGTTACGTATAGTTGTATACCAACATTACGCTGGTATGACTGAATCTGTATTCGAAATTTCGAACCCTTGATCAAAGTTTTGGGTTCGAAATTTGTAGATAGAAAAACTCTGGTTGTGATTTGAGGCCCTAATTAAGGTGGCTAATTAGTTTCCTGACGAAGATTAGTCATTGACAGAATCAGTAGATACTTTGCACTAATGGCATGGTTATGATAAAGTATGCTATTATGTATCACATATTGGCTTCTTTTCCTGCAGTGAATTTGGTTTCTATGAGTCTGTCGTTTTCTGGGTCATCTTCTGCTCCTCCTGTGTCATCTCCATCTTTTCAAGGTATGTTATTATATTTATCAAGAAATTTCGTTACTCTTCATGTTTGCTATGAGCCTGTGAATTAATGCTCTCCTGTTTTAGCTCCTACTGTTGCTCCAGGATCGAAAAAATATCCTGGCCATCTCAGTCAACACAATCGTAGGAAGTCTTATGCTTCGGCTCCTTCCCCTTCCCAAAGCCAAGGTAATTTCCAGCAGTTAGTCACCTTTCTTCTGCATCTACTTTTACCTGGGTGGGACTATTATATTATAGTATCTCAATGTCTTTTTAGTCCTTCCATCAATATCGTAGCCACAATCCTTTCCCCCCTCTTTTTATATGTTTATTTCTTTCTCTGTTTGGCAATGCAAGTTGATCAAGTGAATTAGGAGTAGATTATTTGTAATCTAATACTTTGAATTTTCTGTTTCGACTATAGTAATTCTTTTAGTGTATGCTCTCATGTTAACCATTGTAAGATGTTATAAATATGCACTGCCAAATACACTGAAACTTTGAATCTATTTAGTTTAACGCTTTGGTCTAAAAATATTATGCGCGGCAATCAATTTATTTTCTAGATTTTATGCTACTTTACCAAGATAAAAGTTTTATGTGTGGAAAGGAAACTTTTTCAAACTATATTTACCTCTGGATGTTCATTGAAGTTGCCTTTGGTTTTTCAAAATTATTGCGTGCTTATTTACATCATGATAGCATCTAATAGGTTTATCTAATACAGTGGAATGGAGAAGACTTTTCATTTTAGTGGAAATTTCAAAGTTTAAATTGCAATGCGATTAATCAATTTTCTGATTGAAATACGTTGTTATGTGAAGCGGCATTTTTTCAGTCCTTTTATTCCTTAGTACCATACACTACACCAAGGCTTGCATTTCATTTTGTTTTTCATGGATCATAGTACCATGCACTCATTGTAAAAAAAACAAATTTCTGCAGCATGTGACCTAAGCTGTGAGGATCCACTCACAGAAACTCCCTTTGGTTCACCTTGTGGTTGTGTACTTCCCATGAGTGTCTTACTTTTACTGGATGCAGCTCCTTTGGTTGTTTATCCGGTAATTAATGAGTTAGAGATTGAACTTGCATCTGGAACATATTTGAAGCAAAGCCAGGTGAAGATAATGGGTGTTATTGCTGACACTCGAAATGAAGGAAAAAGCTTAGTTGAAGTTAACCTGGTACCGCTTGGTGAGAAATTTGACAATATAACTGTGGCTCTGATATCCCGGAGACTTTGGCACAAGAAAGTTCCTCTAAGTAGGAGTCTTTTTGGTGATTACACAGTCTTGGACACTACTTATCCAGGTAGGTAACTGTTTTGCTGATCTAAATAACATTTTCATTTTTCCTGTCATATGTTACTGCTTGGGACTGAAGCAATTAGTATCAGGGATGCCATTATCTCTGCCGAATGGAACATCAACTGGGAGTGCTCCCCTTCCCGGCAGAAGTGCTGCAGGTCTCCCATTCAGCGTCGACTTTAACGGCAGCAGCAAGGATGATATGAACCTTAGTACCATAATCATCATTGCTGTATGTTCCATATTAATCTTATTGGGCATGGTTGGAGGAGCATTTTACATCATTTTTAAATGGAGGAAAGTCAGGAGACCATCAAGTGCGGCTGGCCTGCCATTCACACGGTCTCTAAACAAGAAATCTGGTACGTTTCAAATTTTATGTGTGTGTTTGTTTTGTAAAATATTTTTCAGATGCTTACATAGAAATTTTGAGGTTTTTTAGAAGCAGTTTAAGATATTATTCCTTAGGTTATGCATGGTTCTTTTTGCACTTTCTTTCTATTAGTTCATTATACTCATCATTAGAATTATGACACTTTCCCAAAGATTACGTCTGTTATATTCTATTTCTTGAGAAGTAGCTGCAAAAGTCTTTGTTTATTTACACAAATTAAATGTCAATTGTCAATTTCTTATCCCAGTGTCTTTGAATTTTTTTATCCCAGTGTCGTTTGAATTTTTTGAGAAGTAGCTGCAAAAGTCTTTGTTGGTCTTTGAATTTTTTTATCCCAGTGTCGTTTGATCATTAAATGTCAATTGTATCACAGTTCAATTAGGTTTCTGAGATTTACATGTATGCTTTCTAGTGCTTTGCTTTTATACAACAATTATAAAGTAAATTTTTCAACCAATTGTTATTAGTGTTACTTGGGGACATCGCTTACTGTTTAAGGGTTAGTTGAATAACCTTCTTACAAAGGGAAAATATTCTTGAAGGGAATCCTCTGGGATCATAGGCATGCTACATCCTTATTAGCGCACTTGCAACCAATATGACAGTGATATTTATTTACAAGATTTATAAGATCAGTGGGCTTTTCTATGCTTTTATGTGTGTTATATTGATATCCTATGATTCAAAAATTAAAATAGTGAAGTTAACATTTTTCTCATTTAAGTTTAAAAAAAACCATCTTTATCTATTTTGTGGATTTTCGTTGCTGAGTGGGATGTATAAATTGTTGCGGATATGGTACATGGCTTCATGCATTAATGGAAAAATTTTTATGTTATCTTGGAATCTTTACTGTCTACTTTGTTCTATAAATCATATCAGAATTGAGGTTTAATATAAACGGGTAGCTGGTTGTTTTGCAGCCATGGAGTCTACATTGTCTAGCAGAATGACAAGCTCAAGTTCAATGCCCCATATGTCCACCATAGCTACTTCTGTTCTTTCTGTGAAAAAGTTTTCCTTTTCTGAACTTATGAAAGCAACAGATACGTTCAGTTCACAAAGAATATTGGGGGAAGGAGGATTTGGGCGTGTTTATCATGGGAGATTGGATGATGGAACTGATGTTGCAGTTAAGTTACTAACAAAGGATTTTCATGAAAATGGAAACGATGAATTTACTGTGGAAGTTGAGTTGCTATGCCGTTTGCATCATCGTAATCTTGTGAAACTAATCGGCATATGCACAGAAGGGCACAAACGATGCTTGGTGTATGAGCTTGTTCGCAATGGGAGTGTCGAGTCTCATTTGCATGGTAAATGATGACATGTTTTCTCTGTCTTCGTATGCATCCTTTGTTCGATTTACATTGCATTACCATCAATTAAATGTAACTCTTGTTATTTATCCTTGCAGGTGCTGATCGGATAAATAACCCTCTAGATTGGGAAGCACGGAAAAAAATTGCCCTTGGAGCTGCAAGAGGATTGGCCTATCTTCACGAGGATTCTAATCCGCATGTAATCCACCGAGACTTTAAAACTGGCAACCTATTGTTAGAAGATGACTTCACCCCCAAGGTTTCTGATTTTGGATTAGCAAGAGAAGCAACTGAAGGAAGTCAATCTATTCCTACAAGAGTCATGGGGACTTTTGGGTAAGTACATTACTTTGTCTGCAGCAATTGATTGAGTATTTCTTAATCTGAAAGACCGGTTCATACTGGATGTGTAGCTTTTCCATTTCGTAAGCATTTTTAGTGACCATGATTAAGATTTTCGATATCTTTCAACTTTTAACATGGTAATGTTTAACTATACTTCATTGAGTTAACTTGCATGTTTTACGTCAGTTAGCTAATGATTCTATAGATTGTCTTTTCTTCTCTACTTAATAGTTTACCAAAATTATCAACTGCATTAATTGTAACTTCTGTATCTTATCTTATATATTGTGCGTGATTACCATTAGTGTGTGATGTTGGTATAAATTCCTGGCCTTCAAAATGATACCATTTTCATCTTTTCCATTTCACAGGTATGTCGCCCCAGAATATGCAATGACAGGACATGTGCTTGTTAAAAGCGACGTTTACAGTTATGGTGTTGTCCTGCTCGAACTTCTAACAGGAAGAAAGCCAGTGGACATGTCTCAACCTGTTGGAGAGGAGAATCTCGTGGTATGGGCACGTCCACTGTTGAAAAGTAGAGAGGGTTTAGAACAGCTGGTGGATCCGAAATTGGCTGGAACTTATGACTTTGATGAAATGGCAAAGGTTGCTGCCATTGCTTCAACGTGTGTAAGCCGGGAGGTCAGTCAGAGACCCTTTATGGGTGAAGTTGTGCAGGCTCTTAAGTTGATATACAACGACAACGATGAGATGGACGTGGATCACTTCAGTCCAAGGGAATCTTCTGGTCGAGGGTCTGATTTTCAAGGTGATCTTTCTGATAGCAGTTGGTGGTATGATGAGCCTGAAGATATATCCGGCCGATTAACTTTTAGGCAAGCAATATCATCGTCCTTCATCACAATGGAATACAGTTCCGGTCCACTTGATGAACTGGAAAACAGAATGTTTTCAGGTTCAAGTTTGATGGGAAATGGTCTGTCTTTGTTACCGATTCGACTCGGGAATAGATCGGGTCCCTTGAAAACAGCTAGAAGAAACAAGCTACCCTTTCATAGGCTTACTGGAAGTCAAAGTGATCATTTGGCATTTCCTTCCAAGCCTGTTGGGAATGGAGGTTAACCGGCCTTGAGGTTTCTTCTAGTGTTTTTGGTATATAAAATAATCATATAGTTTTCTTGTTAAAATTAGAGATAGAGGATGGTGGATTCTAGTTTTAATTGATCTAGTTACATTATACAGGGAGAAAATGTACTTTGAACCGTATATGCGTTATAAAATATAGACTATAGTTTTAGACATTTGATTGGTGTTTGAACGGCTTTCATCATATTTAGTTTCTGTCCCTTATATATTGTTTTTATACTGTATCTAATGTTATGTTTGATTTCTGTGTTGATTATTTTTCCACAGATGATACTATCTCTCAAAATGGTAACAATCAAACACATTCATTTTGTTTGTTTGTTGAGAAAACGCATATTCATTTTTGGATATGAGTCATATTACCAACTCTTTCATTACTATACTGCATTCATAGTGTTATAGTAGTTTCTTTTTTGCTTAGTTAAATAAATGCCTCTAAGGAGCAATGTGATTTGTTTAAATTGATGCCTTCTACGGGCCCGTTTGTTTTGTTTTTTTTTTTTTAAATAATTTTTATAGTGTTATATAATTTTGTAAAAAAATATTTTATAAATAAACTTTTTATAAAAGGTTTAAATGGAAATTTTGTTTGAATAGTTATACTTATTCTTAAAATGTGATTTTAGGTATTTCATCTATTTATGAAAAAAAAATTTGAATATCAAAATTTTAAAAAATCACTTAATTTTGAAGCTATTTCAAATAGATTTTCATAAAAATCATTTT